>NW_007246403.1:614833-686816 GCF_000164805.1 Carlito syrichta | reverse complement strand
GGGTGGGGGGTAGGGGGTGGAAGAACGTGGGGGCAGAGAGCCCAGGAGGTGGCTGGATGGGCACCTCCTGACCAGCCCTAGAGAAGACAGAGAGTCTGAGCTGGGAAGCAGCTCTGATTGGGGAGCAAAGACTGAGACTCCGATCCAACTCTGAGTGTCATTGGCCAACCCAAAGAGTACCTCTGCCAGACCCTCAAATCCCTCCCCACCCCAGCTGCTGATTCCCTCCCTGGACTACTAGGGGGTTCCAGGTGGGGAAGGGAGCTAACTAAATGGAGCAGGGGAAGCAAACGCACAGAGAGGCCAATCCCTTGCTCAAGGCCACACAGCTAGGCATCAAGGCTACCTGGGCTTGGGCTGCAGCCCCCATTATCCAGGGTAATGTGGAAGAACACTGTCCCATGGAGGTTTGGTGGGCTGAATATTTCCTCCTTTTGCATGTCTCCTTATTCCTCACCCATGCCTCTGACTCTGTGATTTCTCCCTGTTCCTCTCTTTTCTTTCTGGATCTCTGGCGCTCTGTACTTGTCTGTCCCCCTCCCACTCTGTCTCCACTCCTCTTTCTACCCTCTACTTGCTATGTCTGTGTGTCTCTCCCTCCCTCTGTCACTCTTTCCCCTGTTCAGGTACAACAGGTTTGACAGGGGCCCATCTGAGCAACAAGGAGAGCCAGCAGGATGTGGATCCCTGGAAAACTGCCTGCAGCTCCTCGGACTCCTCCAAGTTCAAGCACCAGGACCCGCTCTCTCCGCAGCAGCAGCAACCGTGTCTGCCCTGGGGAGGCAGCACCCAGGGAAGCCCCCTAGAGCAGTGCCCTAGGGAGGAGATCCGCCCTCCGCCTCCCTCTGCTGTCAGCAGGGGCTCTCTGGAGATGGACCCACAGAAGGGGGGCTCCAGATCTTCCTCGAGAGAGAACAGGGTCACCTTCCAGGGGGAGGCTCAGCCATGTCAAGGGCCAGACAGGGGCCCCAACGTGGGGGCGCAGGCCCAGGGGAGCAAGCCTGGGAGCCAGAAGGACAGCGTCATTCCTGACAACATTCGCCACAAGTTTGGGAGCAGCGTGGTGGACCAGCTGGTCTCCGAGGAGCAGGTGTCAAAGTGGGACCCCCATCGGCTATAGGCAGCATAAGGGTTACACATGGAGACTTTCAAAGAGGACACAAAAGAAGCCTACTCTTGAGAGCAGTGTTCCTGCAGTCACATCACTAAACAGTGTTCACTGAGCACCTGCTGTATGCCAGGCACAATGCACTATTCAGACCCTGCACATGTAATGACCCGTCCAGTCTTCCCAATAGCCCCATGAGAAAGGTACTAAGGCGACCCTCATGTTACAGGTCAGGAGCCTGAGGTTTAGAGGGGTTAAGCCAGGTAACCAAACTCACCCAGTGGTGTGAGATGAGGATGCAAGCCAGGTTGGCAGATTCTGGATCCCTGGCCTTTAATGACTCTGTGATAAAAGTCTTTTGTTTGAATTGGATGTTTTCAATCTGAATAAGTCTTCCAAGGGAGACAGCATCAAGTGGATGGACAGCATTTATTGGGAAGAACTGGGTTTTAATACTGGCTCTGCCCTTGAATGCTGGGTGACTTTGGATAAGTTACTTCCCCTTGCTGGGTTTCAGTCTCTATGTCTGTAAAGTGAGGCAGTTGGACTAGATCAATCTGACAAATATTTGACTTGCACATCACAGCTCCCCTAACCTGCATTCACGGCAGACATTGCTAATCAATGCTGGCATTCTCACCTACCTGATATGCCATTCTAGGCAGTCACCACTAATCAAGTGAAACTTGAGATGAAATTTATCTGCCATTTCTACTGAAATGTTGTGTTCTTCCTGCTGTGGCACTCTGAGACATATTTTCAAAGCCACCATCTCAACCCTCAGGGCAACAACATTGTGTGGTAGTCCAGGCAGGAGTTACTACTTTCTTTACAACAGATGGTAACACCAAGGTCCAAGGAGGTGATATGATCTTCTTAGGGTCACAAAGACTGTGGGTCAGACTTCTTCTGGGCTCCCCTTCCACTCTGTCATATTAAAGTGCAGTGACTTCACCACCAGAAAGCCTGGGAGGTCACAATCTTAAACGTTTGCCCTACTTAGAGGACTTTGCCCCAGTTTGAGGTTGACTGTATGGTCGCTACCTCTTCTTGGCCTTGGGACGATGTCCTTTCTCTCTTCTGCCACCATTGTCCTGGGCTCAAATCAAGAGATCCTGTTTTTCTGCCCAGTTGTGGCACAGGCCACAATGTCATTGAGCCAGCAAGGGTCAGAGCCAAAAGCTACTTCAAAGACCATCCAGATCTGCCCTTCACTCACATTATTTTACAAGTAGGGAAACTGAGGCCCAGAGAGAAATAAGAGACTTGCCAATGTCAGCAGATGGTAGATGACAGAATTGAAACTCAAACCCAGTGCACTGCTCCCCCTAGACCTGGGCTCAGATTCTTTGGGCCTCAGTATCCCCATGGGCACAAAGAAGGAGTCAGCCTCAATGAAAGCTAAGCAGTCACCCAGAGCTGATGTGTGTGATGCCTCAATTTCAGGAGGCATGCTGGAGGTCTGAGGCTTGCCAACTGAGTGACCTGGGCAATCTCTGGCCTCTGAGGCCCAGTTTCCTTGTTTATAAAATGATGGGAATGGTGCTCCCTATAAAGACCCTCCTGATGCTGCCCAGAGAAAGTGCTCAATGTTTGGAGGAGGTTTTAGGGCCATTATCATCCCTGATGCCCTCGACCCATTGTGAGGTCTAGGGGAAGATGGAACAGAGTAGGGGTGGGGCCTTTGACTACTCTGGTTCCCCAGGTAGGGTTGGGTGAGGGCTACAGACTGAGGGTGGGGGAGAGAATGGGGAGGGCAGAGTTGGGGCAGGAGGAGTTGGAGGGGAGCTATGGGGCTCCACTCTCCTTTCCCATCCCTCATCTCTTCTCCCTGTCTCCCCCCCTCAGGCTCGAAGGGCTATTGGTGAAGGCTTCCAGAGCCAGAAAAGGGCAAGCTCGTGGCCCAGCAGGACCCAGAGTCCCATGGAAATCTCCTCCATCCTCTCAGACTACTACGATCTAGGCTATAACATGCGGTCAAACTTGTTTCAAGGTCAGGTCAAAGGGCAAGGGTAGGGCCGTGAGCATCATGGTCTCCAAGGTGTTGGGCAGGGAAGGCTTTTGGGGTGCCCACCCATTGGGGATCTAGGACCCAGGACACATTTCCACATTCATTTCACCCCCAGCAAGGGCATCCTCTATGCCAGGCTCTGTCGGGCGGGTGCTGGGAAAGCCCATCCCCTGGCAAGTCTGTCCTCATTGTGGAGACAACACAGCCCTGGGGGCAGTCAGCCCCTCATGCCCCAAGACATCTCTGGTTTCTTAGTCTGCCAAGAGGAGGAGCAGGAACCCCTGGCCTGGGCACCTATGGCCACAGTGACAGTGTCAGGTCTCTTGGGTTGGAAGCTCAGCTCAGCCACTCCCTAGCTGCGTGGGACCTTAGGTGGGATCCTTGACCTCTCCCAGCCTCTGCTGCCTTAGTACAACGGGGATGATAATGAAAGCGTGGCCCTCACTGTAGCATTGGCAGAACACTTCGTATGCCGCATGAGGGCGGTGGGCCGGTGTCACCGAGTGAGTGCTCAGTAGCTGTCAGGCCATCAGTTTTCTTTCCCAGAGCCCAGGAGTGGCACCACCTGGGAGGAAAGGTGGTGTGGGCTGGGAGCCCTGACATGTACAGAGGGTTTCCCGTGGGCCACATATCCCTGCCTGGTTGGGGCAGTGCTGGGAGATCCACTTCACAGGCAGATGCGAGATCACTTAGGAGTTGCGGTGTCTGGAACTCAAATCCAGGTTTTATTTCTGCCTCCAAAGAAGGGGTTCCTGCAATCGGGGCATCACACTAGGTCACCTCCCTAGCTACGACCCTATCCCAAGGGGTTCCCAGTTGCTCACCTGTGTCTTTTGTTGTTTGTTTATTTATTTATCGAGTCGGGTCTCACTCTCATCCAGGCTGGAGTACAGTGGCACAACCATGGCTCACCATAGTCTTGACCTCCTAATCCTTCTGCCTCAGCTTCCCTAGTAGCTAGGACCACAGGCACACGCCACTATGTCCGGCTTTTCTCTATTTTTTTTGTAGAGATGAGGTCTTGCTATGTTGTCTATGCTGGTCTTGAACTCCTGACTTCCAGTTATCCTCTCACTTTGACCTCCCAAAGTGCTGGGATTACAGGTGTAAGCCATGGTGCTCAGTCAAAAGTGAGGATCTTTCTGAGCCCTGCTTCTTCCTCTCTCCTCACTCCAGGCCCTCTCCAGTGTGCCCAGGGCCTGGCACACCTCCACCTGGCTCACGTCCCTGTCACCCAGGGAACCTGACACCCACTGAAAGCCTTTCTGGGTTTGTCTTTGAGCTTGGAGAAGGGGTGGTGCTGGGGGAGGGAAGCAAGAATACAGCTCAGATTGCCCTCTGTTCTGGGCCCTAGGAGTCTACCTTCTTTTCTTTTTAACAATTATCACCAAATATCTATGCATGCATACAGCCTTATTGATCATATCTACATAAATGCAAAATAATAATATTTTTTAAAAGAGTCTGTGCAGCCATCACCCAACCTAGGAGGCAGAGCTGTGCCAAGCAGGTGCTGGAGCCAACCAGCTCATACCAGCTTGCACCAGCTCACAAGAGTCTATTAATGAATTTTCCTGGACTGACTGGAATATAAACACTGTCTTACAACTGGCCATGGGAGTAGTATTTACACTCCAGAAATCGGCAGAAATCGGCAGGGCTTCACACCACTGTCGGTGTGCCTGTCTAGCCTCCCACTCTGTCTGCACCTGCCTAGCGTTATCCTCTGCGCTGGCTGTGCGAGGTTGGAGATGCTTGGCTGCACAGGACTGAGGGAGGAGAAATCAGAGAAGCAGCAGACGAGGTCGTGAAAGCCACTGACAGCTCTGAGCGATGAGAAACCAAGCCGGGGTTTTCAGCAGGAGAATGAATGGCCTTGAGTGGCCTAGGCTAAAGGAACAGTGTTGAGAATAGATCTCGGGAGCTGGGGCAGAAACAGGGAAACCAGTGAGGAGGCAAGAGCAAATCTCCAGCTGGGACAGATGATGGGTGGCTTGGTTTCAGGAGCTGGGCTGGTGCGCCCCACAATTCTGAACATTGTGCAGTATGGCATCTCGGGCATCATAGCAAAGATGGCTGGATGTGGCAGGATTCTGGATGGAGCAGAATATGCTAATGAATGAATCTGAGAGCGAGAGATAGGAGTTAAGGCTGATTTCAAGGTGTTCGACCTTGAACAACTGGACATGTGGCGTTGCTACTTTCTGAGATAGAGAAGGTGGCAGGAGAAGGTTAAGAAATCCTATCCCATGCTGAGTCACAGAGATCATCTTATATAGTCTTCTAAGATATTTAGTTTTGTTTTTCACATTTAAGTCTTTAATCCACCTGGAGTTGATTTCTGTATTTAGTATGACATAAGGATTCGCTTTTAATTCCTCCTTTATGTAGATTACCTACTGTCTCAGCACGTCCTATTAAAAAGACCCATCTTGTTCCCGCCGACCTGCGGTGACCTCTGTTGTCTGTCCGGTTTCCACATGTGCATGGATCAGTTTCCAGGCTCTCCATTCTGTCCATGGTCTAATATGACACTTTTAATTACCAAGGTGCTATAAGTCGTCTGATGTCTGACTGGGAAGTACTCCCCCTACCACCTCTCCACGGCCATCACCAGTTAACGTCTTGAGTTTCTAGGTCTTTACTCTTTCATATAAATTTTACATGGAAATTTCCATGAAAAGCCATGTTGGGAGTTTGACTGGAAGCACACTGAATCTACAGCTCAATGTAGGGGAAGTTGTCAGTTTTATGATAATGAATTTCCAAACTATAAATATGACACATAGCGCCATTCATTTAGATCTTCCTTCAATATCTATCAATTACATTTTGTAATTTTTTTTTCCTATAAAGATCATGCAATTTTTATTAGATTTGTTTGGGACAATCTCTTAATTTTTTTTTTTTTTTTTGAGTTGGAGCATCACTCTGTTGCCCATCACTCTGTTGCAGTGGCCCGCTCACAGCCACCACAGCCTCCACCTGCTGGGCTCAGGCAATCCTTTTGCCTCAGCCTTCCAAGGAAGTAGCTGAAACCACATCCAACTGAGTTTTTGGTTTGTTGTAGAGACAAGGTCTCGCCAACTTGCCCAGGTTGGTCTTGAACTCATATACTCAGGCAATCCTTTTGTCTCCGCCTCCCAAAGTGCTGAGATTACAGGTATGAGCTACTGTGCCTAGTGTAGAATCTCTTAATTTTTTTTTTTTTTTGCTGCTTATTGCAGATGATATCTTCTTAAAAATTGCATTCTCTAACTCTGCTGCTGGTACTGTATACACAGATGCAACTTTTATTTTTGTATATTTATCTTATATACTAACCTTGCCTGGCTCTCCTACTAATTCCAATAATTATTTGTAGTCTCTGGGACTTCTTTTTAATAATGATGTCTGTATTTATGTACAGCACGTGAATGTGCCAGGCACTGCCTAAGTATATGCATTCAAATTTTTACAGTAACTCTGTCAATAAGTGCTATATAATTCCCACTTTTTCAGACAGAAAAAATTGAGGCATAGAAAGATTAAATATCTTGCTTAAGGCCACACAGGTGAGAATGGTCAGAGTAGTAGGGGCTTAAACTCTGCCACTCAGGGGCCAGGGTTCACATTCTTAACCAAGAGATTTTTTTCCACCTTTGAACCAGTGCCTGGCTGACTTGTCCAGTTCAACAGTGCTGATAAACAGCAAAAACAGGTGTCCTTATCTCTTCTTCTTGGTTCTAACACTGAACCATAAGTACAATGTTTTAAAAAGAATTTGGAAGACACCTTCTTTTGGGTAAAGGAGGTCTCCCTTTATTACTAGTTTGCACTTTAACATTTTAAAAAATTATAACAGATGTTGAGTTTTACTGACTATTTATGCTGCAGTTATTTGGATGATCATATGATTTTTTTCCCTTGATCTGTTGATCCAGTAAATTATGTGAACTGATTTCCTAATATTAAATAATTAAATAAATATTAAATAAAACATATTTAATCAGCATAGGTTTATCTTTTTAAATTATGAAAACTACCACCCATACAGGAACATGTATAAAACCTATGTGTGCAGTTGAAAGAATAATGCTAGACAGCCATTTGCAGCTTCCCAGGGAAAAGCAGAGCTCCTGGATATCTATTGGCCTCAGCACTGACTTGTGATTGACTTGTGTGTGTGTGTGTGTGTGTGTGTGTGTGTGTGTGTGTGTGTGTGTGTGTGTGAGAGAGAGAGAGAGAGAGAGAGAGAGAGAGAGAGAGAGAGAGACTCTCACTCTTTTGCCCAGGCTGGAGTGCAGTGGTGTGATCATTGCTTACCACAGCCTCCAACTCCTAGGCTTCAGAGATCCTTCCACCTCAGCCTCCCAAGTAGTTAGGACTGCAGGTGTGTGCCCCACGCCAGGGTAATTTTTGATTTTTTTTGTAGAGATGACGTCTCACTAGGCTGCCCAGACTGGTCTCGAACTTCTGGGCTCAAGCAATCCTCTCTCCTTGGTCTCCCTAAATGCTGGGATTACAGGCATGAGCCACCACGCTCGGCCTGTGTCTGACTGTTGTTAATAATCCCTTTGCTTATCTTGTGGTGTCACCCCCTAAGCATGAACCTCTGAGCTATGTCAAAGAGCCCAGTCAGTATAGAGCACACAGAGCAGGTGACATTTGAGGGAAGACTCGAAGGAAGAAGAGGGTCAGCCCTGTGGATTCCTGGGGGAAGAGCAGTCAGGTGGGAGGACTGTGAGGATGACATGGGCTCTTACTTGCCTTTTTCCTGGGGCCACTGCAGGATTTTGTCCAGAGGAGTAACTAATGTTCGAAAGGATCCAACTGGCTGCCGTGTTGAGACTGAACAGAACACAGCGGCACAATAGTAGAAGCAGGGAGACCAGGGTGGTGGCCCTGGAGGTGGGACAAGTGGTTGGATTTTGTGTGTATGTGGAAGGCAGAGTGAATCACATTTCTTGAGAGATTGAGCTTGGAGTGGAGGGGTAGGGAGAAAAAAGTCAAAGATGACCTAGGGCCTGGAATACGGAGCGGAGTTGTCTGGGAAGGCAGGGGAAGCAAATGCAGAACCTGGAGGAGATGGGGGAGCTTGTGGGACACGTCGGGTTTGGGGGACAGCCTTGCACAGGTACAGGGAACACAGGCCGGAAGCCCTGCAGCGGGAGTCTGAATCCAGGCTGTGCCCCACCCCCCGGATCACGTGACTCTTTCCCTTGGCACCTGAGTTTCCTCCTCTGGAAAATGGGAATAGTAATAGCACCTGCCTTATAGAGTTGTTAACAGAATAAGTTGTTTTAATATTTGTACAGTTCTTAGAATCTGGCACATAGAAAACATTTGTTAAACACAAAATAAATGTGCAAGAGGCGACTGTCACTGCCACAGTTCAAGGATCAAAGAAGAAGGTGGACAGATCCCACCCCGGGCTCTCGTCTGACCTTTGCTGCCCTGAGAGTTTTGTGAACCCCATCTGAGCTTTCTTTTCTTTTTTTTTTTAAATCAATCCAGTATTTGTCCTTTTCTACTCTTTCTATTTTTTCGTGGTCGCCTTTGACATTTTCATGTTTTAACATTTCCCTCCGTGTTGAGGTTTTGGGGATCGTGGAAGCAGCCTTCCCCTTTTCTCAGTGTCAGACTTCTCATGTTCCCTGTTCTGTGTCTTCCTCTTTCTTGGTTTACTCTCTGGTTTGGGGGGTGGAACACATCTCCTAGCTTGATGGTATCATCATTAAAAAGCATAGCTTGTAATGATTTCAGGCCTTTGAAGTGGATGATCCTTGCTGGACAGCCTAGCAGTTTACGTTTTGTAGATGACCTGTATGTGTTTGAAAATAATCTCTAGGGTACAAGAGTCTACGTTTTGTAGATGACCTGTATGTGTTTGAAAATAATCTCTAGGGTACAAGAGTCGGTACTTGTCTAATAGAATGGCTTTGTTATTTATTTCCTTACAAATCTTCTGATTCTTTATTAATACTCTTTGCTTGATCTATTAATTACTAAAAGATGTATCTTTGAATCTTACGACCCCAGATTTCTCCTTGTGGTTCAGCCAATTTTGCTTTATCTACTTTGAGATTATTTCAGTGCAGCAAGTTTAGAATCGTGACCTCACTTTAGTGAGTTGCAATCATTTTTATCTCTCATAGTGCCTTTGCCTTACAATCAATTTGGTCTGATATCAACATAGCTAGACTAGATTGCTTTGGGTTAGCATCTGCTGGGTGTGTCTTTTTATATTCTTCCATCCATTCTTCTTTTTGTGTCCTTTTAAGTATGCTTTAAATGATGTAGTCTGAAGAACATTTCCTGTAGTCTCATAATCTGTTTTTTTAATCAGTGGGCTTAGTACATTTATATATATTTGAATTACTGATATGCTTGGATTTATTTCCATGACCTTGTTTTGTGTTTTCTATTTGTGCTGTTTTTTCTAGGTAGCTTCTTCCTCTTAATTTCTTGTTTTGGACTTGAATGAGCTTTCTTTTCTTCTTCTTCTTTTTTTAAAATCAATCCAGTATTTGTCCTTTTCTACTCTTCCTATTATTTTAGTGGTTGCCTTTGACATTTTCTTGTGTTAACACATTGTAAAGTTCATCTAGGTATCGACATTTTCCTGACCATTAGAAGGGGCTTAGAAGGCTTCAACTTCAGTTATTCTCTGTCATCTCAGTTTACATGTTATTATTTTATAGACTTTTAATTATACGCAAGCAGTTTAAGCTGTGGAACCTGGAGTCACAGGGTCTGGGTTTGAGTGCTAGATCTTACTTGTTAGCTGTGTGACTTTAGACAAGTTACTTAACTTCTCTGGGCTTCAATGACTTCAACAGTAAAATGAGAATAATAATCATATTTACATCTTAGGATTGTTGAGAAGGTTCAATGAGTAAGTTCATGTGAAGCTCCTAGAACTGTGCTTAGTACATGGTAAATCTTCAAAAATGGTTAGCCATCATGAATCATCATCATCATTTGGCTTCATAAATTAGATACTGGTGCTGTTATTATAGTGAATACATATTTAGATTTACTTAGTTTCCATTTTCTTGGACTATCATTTCTTCTTGTATTTCAGACTTTCCTTCTGGGATTTTCTTTTTTTCTTAAAGTATGTTTAGAAGGTGTTTTTTTAGTGACATTTTGTTGTTGGTAAACTGTAGACTCCGTCAGAAAAGTCTGTTTTGTCCTTGCTCTTGGAAGACAGTTATACTATAAACAGTTCTAGATTGTTGATTGTTTTCTATTAGCACTTTGATATTGATCTATTTTTTTTTCTGTCTTTGATGGTGAATCAAATCAGCTGTTATTCTTTGTGAGTAATTTGGCTAATTCTAACATTTCTTTGCCTCTGGTGTTCTAAATTTTACCTGTATGCGCCTAGACAAAGAATTTTTTTTACTTACCCTGATTGGAGAATTATGATTCTTGAATCTAAGAATTCACATCTTAGGGATGGAAACATTTTACCATTATTTTTTCAAATATCACCTCTGCCCATTTTCTGTAGTCTGACCTTTTGGACCTCCAATTAGACATGTGTTGGGGTTTCTCATTTAACCTACATCTTAAAATCTCTTTGGGATTTTCCACATCTTTCCCCCACCCATGTTTGCATCCTCGTGGTAATTTCTTTAGAAATAGCTTCCATTTTGTCATTTTCTCTCAGCTGTATTTGTTCTGTTATTTTACCTGTCCACAAAAGTTCTTTTTAAGCTTCTATGATGTCAGTTCTCAAACTTATGACAAAGTAGTGAAATTAGTAATTAGATGTTGCATGTATCACCCATATCAACAGTGATTAATACATAGCCAATCTTGTTTCATCTTTTCTCCCCCCTACCCATGTATCCCCACTCAAGATTATTTCAAGAAAAATACCAGGCATGTTATCATCCACTGAACTTTGAAAGATTATTTCAAAGAAAATACCAGGCATGTTATCATCTGCTGAGCTTAACTTTTAAAATTATTATGTTTCATTTCTGAAATTTCACTTGCATCTTTTACTAATCTATCTCTTCTTTCTGGATGATTTTTTATTCTTTACCTTTATATTTTTATTCTCTCTTTTATGGCTTCAAACATTAAATATACCACTTTTATATTCTGTCTCTGACTATTCAAATCCTTGCTAACTTCTGAGATTTGGTCCTCTATTTGATATTTCTGCTGACTTGATCATGGTAACTTATTTTCTTGTGCATCTTTAAATTTTTTATATGGGGATAAATTTTCTGAAATTGTAGGTATTAGTTTCCACATGCTAGATGTCCCAATAAATGTCCAATAATTTAATCTTCCCAACCTTGCAAGAAAATCTTATCTCTTTATATAGATAAAGAAACTGAAGCTCAGAGAAGTTAAAAACTTGCCTGAGGCCATACTGCCCATAAATGATAGAGTTGGGGCTTGAACCCACACCTGCTTTACTCTGAAACCCTCCCCACTCCCTTTCCCTTCCACAATCCACCATTCACAGAGGAAACAGATGCCCAGTATAAACCATGGAGTACCCAACTTCTGTTGACTTGGTTACCTGGGGAATTCTTCATGGTATTCCACAGGGGCCCTTGAGGAGCCAAAGAGCCTCATGAAGGCTTCTTACACACCGGAAGTGATTGAGAAATCAGTGAGGGACATAGAACACTGGCATGGCAGGAAGACGGATGATCTGGGTAAGCGGGGTCACTGGGGTGATGGGAGGTCAGCACTCTCCTCCATGGCAGGGTTGTTGGCTCTAAGGTTTGGAGAGAAACTGAGGCAGGAGATAGTCCCGGGGTGGACTTGGAAGTGGTATAGGTCACCACTGGGACCGGGGCACTCCAGAGACAGAGAGGAGTGATCTGTGCTGGCTCCTCTCCTTCTCTCCCTAGGACGGTGGCACCAGAAAAATGCTATGAACCTGAACTTGCAGAAAGCGCTAGAGGAGAAATATGGAGAAAAGAGCAAAACCAAGAGCTCAAAGTACTAGATATGACACAGAAGAGGTGCCCTCCAGTCAAATAAAGTGCTGACAAGAATAGCACAAATCTGAGTCCTTCTCTGCCTGGTGCCTCCCTTTACCTTGGGGTGGGGACTGATGTGTGGTGTTGGAGAGACCAACTGAAGAAAGATAGAGGTTTGGAGGATCCAAATATCCCCCAGATCTCCCCCTACACACACACACACACACACACACACACACACACACACACACACACACACCCCTTCACATCCTCCCCCATTATCCTAGGAGAGGACATAAGAGCTGAGCATGGCTCTGTCTCAAACTCTGTGTGTCTGGCTTGTCCCACATGCCCTGTATGGAGGGGTGCTGTAGTGGGCACTGCTGGATCCTACCCTGCATGCTCTCCCTAGCAAATGCTAATATTTCCAGACATCCATCCCTTCCTTGTGGACCATGGACTTCAGAAGAACTGGACACATACATCCCTGCCAATCTAGTGGTGGTTTTGACTGGTCTCATGGTACCTCTTACCTCCCTTACCCAACCCTACACAAAATGTGATTGGTTTGGGAATGGGCATGTGACTCCAGTTGGCCAATGAAATGCGAGGAAAGGGTGGGTGTGTGGAGTCTTGTTGGAAAGTCTTTTCTCAGTTGGGAATGCTGGGCAGCGTTGCTCCCTCCTGGTGTATTGAATGAGGAACCATGCGACCCAGACTGCTCCTGGCAGGCACTCTGTGCCCAGAATAACTGCAGACCATGCAGCACAGTCTGGGTCCTCCATGACCTCACTGGGCCACTCCATCAACTTGGCCAGAAGCCGCCCACCTGTATGTGAGGACTTCTTGTATGTGAGTCTGAGCATCTATCTCCTCATCATTCAAACTGCCGAAAGGATCCTTAGTCGACAAGATCCCTGGTAATGACAGGGTGAGGACTTGGGAAACAGAGCCTCAGGGAAGAGCCCCCAGAGACTGGGGGTTCTGGGTCAGACAGATCTGTCTTCCCATTGATCCCAAAGCTTTTAATTTGGCGGGTCTCTAAGCCAATAGTACACCCCACCCCCAGATCACTGATTTGCACTCTCAGAATGTTCTCTACTCATGGGTTATTTATTATTTTCTGTGTTCCAAACCACACCAAACTGTTGACTTAAAATGACACAATCATTTGCTTATGATTGTGCAATTTGGGCAGGACTCAGCGGGTATGCCCCACATATCCTCCAAGTGGCATCTGCTGGTACCCCAGCTGAATGGTCACCACAGCTGGAATAGGTACCACGGCCGAGGGCTGGCCGAGAGCCACTCTCTCCCTGTGGGGCCTCTCCTTATGGCTAGTTTGGGCTTCTTCTGCTATGGTGACCAGATGCCAAGAGGAGCCTTCTTAGGGGACATGATGCAATGCACGAGGGTTTGTCAAGCCTTGCACTGGCTTGTTAATGTCCCTGTGGCCCAGAGAAACATATAGTCAAGCCCAGACTTTGTGGGAGGAGACTACACAAGAACATTACTGTATGCAGGAGTGGTTCATTGGAGACCACCAAAATTACAGTCAGTCCCAGTGATCGTCTTGCTTTGGAAAGATCAAAAGCAAAGGGAAAAATCAAAATCACTGCCTGGAAAAGGGGAGATGTGTGTGCCCACTTCTCCAACTGTTCCTTTTCCCACAAAAGGGAATGATTTCTTTGTGATACATTTGGATCAAGATGCCATACAAAAGGAGAGTGAATTTGACTTGATTTTTGTAGTGTGTGTGTGTATGTGTGTGAGTCTCACTGTTGCCCCGGCTGTAGTGCAGTGGTGCGATCACGGCTCACAACAGCCTTGACCTCCTGGGTTCTAGTGATCCACCTGCCTCAGCCTTCCCAGTAGCAGGATCTACAAGCATGTGCCACCACTCCCAGCTATTTAAAAAAAATTTTTTTTTGTCCTGATGGAGTCTCATTATGTTGCCTAGGTTGGTCTCAAACTCCCAGGCTCAAGTAATCCTCCCACCCTGGCTTTCCAAAGTACTGGGATTATAGGTGTGAGCCACTGCACCTCACTTTGACTTGCTATTTATTGATACTGAACTGGGTGCCAGGTGTTGAGTTAAGCTTAAATTCTCTATTGGGTACTTAATTTCTACAAGGCACTGTTCTTGGTGCTGGAAAAACCAGACTTCATCTTTACTGAGTAGCTACTACGTGCCCATTGCATGTGGCACCTGAACAAATATCTACCCAAAGTGCTATGGCTGAAGCAGATTCTGCACTGCTCTAACAGAGACATGATGGCATGTCAAAGGCATGTGATTACATGCCATATGCTTTGCACACACAACCTTATTACATCCTTGTTCCAGTCCTCAGTTCAGTTATCATTTCCTTGGGGAAGGCGAGGAAACTGGGGCTTAGGCCAAGGAAACTGCATGACAGCATGCCAGTAGGAAGCTGGGATACAAACCTAGGAATTTCTGACCAAAGCCACTTTCTACTCTATTGGGCAATCATACTGCAGTGTCAAAAAACACTCAGCCCTGGTGGCCACAGTGGGGACAGCAATAAGAATGCAATGCAGTCTCTGTCCTCAGTCTGTAGAGGTCTGATGTGGAAGAAGCTGGCTTTGAGGCTTATCCAAACATCTGGCTAATACGTGCTGGCATCTCCCTCTGCTCTGCCTTGACCAGCTGGGAATGCAAAGATGAATAAGACATGGCGCCTGTCCTCAAAGAGTACAGAGTCTGGTGGGGAGACGAATACATCAGTACATCGGTGTTCAGAAGTTCTATGCCCGCAGTGAAATGTTTATATGGGACCAGCGAAAGCACATGGTTGCCTCTATCTGGGGCAGGGTGGGGTGCTGGTCATATGGTACATGAAGGAGGTGGCTCCTGAGATGAGTCTTGGAACACGAGTAGGTGTGTTCTGGTGGACCGAAGAGGCACAGCATTCCAGAGAGAGGGCATGATATGCTCAGAAACCCGGTATGATGTGTCTGGGGAGATGCAGGTGCACTAAGCTTGGAGGATGGAGAGACGGGTGAGGCAGGGAGGGTAGGGTCTATGCTTGGACAGGGTGTGCCCTGTGAGGGCCTTAAATGTGAGACCCAGCCCTTCCCTCTAGGACCTTACAGTCAGACTGGAATACAAAGAGTCAATAATGACTGACAAAGGCACCCGGAAGCATTGAAAAGATGCCCAGTTTCCCCAGTAATCAGAGATGCAGAGGAAAACAAATTTATCAGCCTGGCAAAAATTAAAGTCAAGTCCAGGTGAGAATGAGGGAAATGGAAACGTTCATGTGCTCCATAATTCATGAACAAAGAACAAGAAGGGAGGACTGAGCAATACTGGAATTAGAACTTATGTCCTAGAAATTCCATTTCTAATGCAAATCAAAACTACACTGAGATACCCCTCACACCAGTCAGGATGGCCATCATTAAAAAGTCAAACAACAGGTACTGGCAAGGCTGCAGAGAAAAGGGAGTAAGTCTACCCTGTGGGTAGGAATGTAAACCAGTCCAACCTTTGTGGAAAGCAGTGTGGCGTTTTCTCAAAGAACTAAAAATTGGGCTTCCACACGATCCAGCAATCCTACTTCTGGGAATATATATACAGAGGAACATAAATCACTCTACCAAAAAGACACCTGCACGTGTATGTTCACTGCAGTACTAGTCACAATACCAAAAACATGGAACTAGACGCCCGTTGAAAGTGGACTGGATACAGAAAATGTGATACACTTGGAGAATCCTCATGGATCATCTACCAGCAACTTGACTGCACTTTTTTACAAAATAGTGACAAACAATTCACTTCATATTAAATAGTATAGCATTGGAATGAATTATTTTATTATAATATTTGACTTATAATGGAATTTTAGATGTTGAGGAACTTACATCAAAAAAATCAAAATTGTATATCTTATGTTTTTCTAACCTGTGGTAATGTGTGAAACAGTCACCGACGTGGATTGCAGGTTCATTGATACATGTTGTGCAATAGTAATTTGTTTGGCTTCTTCCATCTGGTGTTTTACCATTCGAGCAGACAGCGCAGTCTCATTCTTCCTCCCACATTAATAATATGTAATTTATTGTCCAGTCTGTTGTTCAAAGAAGATGTGGAAGGATACACTTTTATTCCTGAAACCACTTCTCAACTGATCGATCAGAAGCTTGACACATTTCAAATGGGACATGGGTTTTTCATTGTTTTTGAACAGAAAACTTCCAGGAAACATACATTTTTGAAAAACTTGAGCTTGCATATATTTGTCCTCTATAATCACCCGCAATCTCTTTATGTCCCCTGAGAGGGAACATTTGAGTGGTTTGCTAGATTTATGATGTCCCCTCAGAGGGCACATCCAAGTGCAAAGGGATAAACATGATGGAATATTATGCAGCCACAAAGAAGAACAAAGTCATGTCCTTTGCGGCAGCACAAATGCAGCTGGAGACCATCATTCTGTGTGAACTATTACAGAAACTAAAAATCGAATACCACATGTTCTCACTCATACGTGGGCCCTAAATATTGGGCATGTGAGCACAAAAGTGGGAGCAACGGATGCCGGGCACTACCAGTGGGACGAAGGAAGGAGGGGGTGAAGGGCGCACAACCACCCACTGGGTGCCATGTCCACCACAGGGGGAGAGAGGGTTCGCGAGAAGCCCAAACCTCATCTGCACGCGGTTTACTTACATAGCAAATCCTCACATGTATTCCCACGACGCTAAACTTAAAATTAAAAAAGAAATTTCATTTCTACATAGCCTAGAGAAACCCTGAAACATACACACAAGGATCCCCATGCAGAGAGAATCACTGCAGTGTTGTTCGTAAGAGGAAACAGCTTAAGTGTCTTTCGGCACGTGAGAAATGAACTCACCTGTCCAAAATCAAAGGATGGACACGGAGATGTGGAGTGCAGCAGAAGAGAGACTTGAATGGCACACCTGGGCTGCTAGTTAGCATATTTGTCTCCTAGAACGCTAGTCCCTCCCCTGGCCTTCCATAGGCCGGGTTCTACAAGGGTCACAACGTTGCCTACGTGGCACACATCAATTGGGTCGCATAATTAGTTTATTTGCATATCCTATTTGCTGATTGGCTTAGAGCTGCTAGAAAATCCCTTTATTTGTATGTCCTATTTGCTGATTGGTTTACAGGATTTCATTTTGATTGGTTCCCTCCGAAATTTGAACATAAAAGCCTGCCAGAGTGAAAGTCTGCGAAAAAGAAAATACAGAAGCAGGAAGTGACTCAGCAAAGGCATTTAAGCATGGCTCTGGGTTCGTTTTGAAAGTAAATCATTCTATTTCTTACAGGCAGGGAAATGGGCAAATGACCTTGGGGGGTGGAAAGGAAGGAGCCATGTCTGTGTTTATTGATGGAAAGATCTCCCAGAGCATCAGTGCAGAATAAGCCTACAGCAGAAAACGTTCTGTTGACGTAGCCTGCAAAAGGCACACACAAAACCACTCTGATACTTATGAATATACTTATGAGTATGGCAGGTGGGTTGGCAATCCAACTGCGGAAATCCAGCTCCGTATTGCATTTAGTTTAGCACTTTTCAGCTGCCAGAACCCAGATTCTTGAAAGAGTGACTGAGTAACACAACGTCTGGGAGTTGACTTAAAGCTAAATGGGCAGCTGCAATTTTGATAGAAGCGAACAAATATAACATGTTTTATGACTGTCTCAGTTAAAGATTCCATCTCAGAACATTACGAGGAACCCTTTTTAATTAAACATTGAATATTTTAGAGAGAGAAAAGCTGTAATCTTGGCAAAGTAAATAAAACATGCATAGATTTTGTTTTAACTTAAAGAAGGTCTTTATCTCACTGTGGTTTCCAACAACATTCCTTGTTCTTCATGCCCCTGAGGTCCCTAGAGATTCATAAGTTTTAAAGAGGTACAGGGACCAGGTCTCAAGTCACACTAATTACCACAGTGCAAAAATTATTCACCCTTGAACTCGTGCAGTGTCTCATCTGCCCATAGTGATTCAGAATCATCTCCATTTTTTTTTTTTTTTTTGAGTTGGAGTCTCACTCTGTTGCCCAGACTGGAGGACAGTTGCATGCTCCCGGCCACCGCAGCCTCGACCTGCTGGGCTCCAGCGACCCTTCTGCCTCAGCCTTCCAAGTAACTGGAACTGCAGGCGCGCGCTACCACGCTCGGCTAATTTTTTTGATTTATTGTAGAGATGAGGTCTCGCCAAGTTGCCCAGGCAGGTCTTGAACCCGGGGGCTCAGGCAATTCACTCACCTCGGCCTCCCAAAGCGCGGGATTACAGGCTGAGCCACCGAGCCCGGCTCATCTCCATAATTTCTATCATATCCATGTACCACTCGAGGGAATACCAATAAAAGCAACTGAAAAGATACTTTATCTTAGGACACAGTTGACATGTTCGTCATGGCTATATTCCCATTCAGCTCGCCTCCTGGTGGCATTATCTCCAAATTGCAGGCCCAGAGCTTAGCAATCATATATCCACAATACACATGCTAAGGAAGAGACCTAGAGACCACTTGGTTTCATTTTTCTAACCATGCCTTTCCCAATGCCCTCCTCAGCTACATTTTATAGATGAGGAAACTGAGACCCAATGGAACAAATTTTCATTAAACTGGGAGTGAACAGTTCATGTTGACTATTTGCAAATCTGTCAATGATGTCACAGAGTGGCAGGTTTATCCTTTTCCTGTTCTCCCTCCTGGAATCATGATCTCTGTAATAAACAGAAACTAGTAGGAGCCAAGGCAAACTTGGAGGAAAATCCAAATATAGGTTTGCAGGCAAGAGACAACATAAGAGACTCTAGCTAAGCTTGAGTTCTTGGGAAGATCCCCTCAACTTATCAGAGCCAGTTCTTATCTCTAGAGCAATAATAGATGGGCCATTACACCTCTTTCAGAGGCAGTTGTAAGAATTCTCTGAAAATGTATGCCAAGTTCCTGGCTCAGTGGCAGGTGTAGATTTGTCATAAATGCTTGGGCCTTTCCTTCCTCCAAGCCTGAGCATCCTAAATATGTTTAAAAGAATACTGATATGTTAATAGATGTAATATGAAAAGTTGTCCCCATCCAGTGCAGTAATAATCCCGGCACTTTGGGAGGCCAAGGCTTGAGGATTGCTTGAGGCCAGGAGTTCGAGATCAGCCTGGGTAACACAGTGAGACTTTATCTGTACAAAAAAAAAAAAAAAGAATAGCCAGATGTGGGGGTGCATACCTGTAGTCCCAACTACTTGAGAGGCTGAGGTGGGAGAATTGCTTGAGCCCAGAAGGTCAAGGCTGTGGTGACCTATGATCGTGCCACTGTGCTCTAGCCTGGGCAAGAGAGTGAGACCCTGTCTCAAAAAAATAAAAATAAAAAAATAAAACCCAAGAAAAACGGTCCCATTGTCAAATGAATTTGGGTTATGCTGGCTTACATAACACTATACAGATTTATTTTGTGTAAGACTTCTCAGAACTCTGAATATGCTAAAATTCATTGTCACTCTAAATTATTGTACATAGTTTTCACAGGTCCCTACTGTGCCTGGCACAGACGGAGCAAACCAGATAGCTGTGACAACAGCTGTGATTATGATAATGATTTTATTAAAATTGTAGGTTCAGAAGGCTGGGCAATCAGCCCAGGAAGAGTAGCCCAGATTGTGGGGGATAGTTAGATGGACTGATATGTAAACCAGGATGCCCATTATTAGGGCTCGCAGAGATGGGTGCCTGCCAGGTGACCTGGCCACTTCTTCCCTCTGGTCAATGCTGGGGCATCCCCTTGGGAGCTGATAAATAATCAGAGAAGGAGGTGAGTCTTGTCTCAGGACAATGGAGATGAGGAGGAACCTCATCTCAAGATAACAGAAAGGAGTTTCTTTTGTGGCTTTTATGACATGAATCAGACTGAGTGAGGGCACCCCAGCCTCCCTGTGCTGCTGGCTTCCCTGGTTTACAATGAGCAAAACGGGTTGGGTGACCTGTCCAGGGCAATGGCAAGAGGCAGATCTGGGCCTCTCCCAATCCATGTTCCTTCCCAGTGGGTCAGTATTTACTGAGCACTTACTATGTGCTGAGTGGCCCGGGGGGGGGGGGGGACAAAGATGAGTAGTCCTTGCATCAGAGCAGGTGGTGATGGGGCAGAGATGAGTTGAGTATGGTGGGAGTGGTCAGGAGAGAGCAGGGTGCAGGAAGTCAACTGCCTGGGGCTTCCAGGGTGGGAATTTAGAAGCTGTGATGCTGTGCCCCAGGGCACAGATGATTTGAGGTCGGTGTTGCTGGAGCCCTGGAGCAGATCAGAGGCTCCTGCAGGACATTCTAGGTCTCCTGAGGGGAGAGAACCAGGGACTGCGGGCCTTTTGGAGGTCCGAAGTGAGGAGCTCAACTGCTCACTTGCTCCCGCATGGTTGCCACAGCACATTCCCCAGAGGGGGCGTCCCTACACCCTCATGCCCATCGCCTGGTGCCATCAATGCCAGGTGACTGGAAGGTTCTGCTTTCCATTCCTCTTGACCTGTGACCCTCTAAGGGATTTCCCCTAAGTTTTGCTTTTTGGCTAGATCTGTTGACCCCTCGGCTGCCGGGGTGACTCCTCACCCCCCAGCCTTCTTGCAATGCCTGTCACAGAGAAGCTGAGTCGCCATAGAGGTGGTACTGTATTTTCTCAGACTTGAGGGCTTTGACCCATAGGGTGACCCCTGAAGAATAACTGGATGTGCATTAACTCACTCAGTCATGACCATATCCCTGTGAGGTGGGCACTTTACTGTTCCTAGTTTACAGATCCAGAAACTGAGGCACAGAGAAGCCAAGGTCACAAGGCCAATAAGTGCCGGAGCTGGGATATGAATCTGAGTGGTCTAGTCTGAAGTCCATGCCCTTACCCACTAGGTTACAATGCTCGAAGGAGATGGAGGAGGTGTAAACTATGGTTGTCTCAGGAATTCAGGTGGGCTGGGGCAATGTTTTTGGAAGGTTTGTATAAAGGGTCCAGAGGAGGAAGTTTACATGGAGATTTTCACCTTTGCTGCTAGTGTATAAGGAAGTGCCAGAAATCTCTTAGTGCTGGGAGGAGGAGGAACCGCAGGTGTACTTGGTAAGATTTGGATAAGAACCAGGTGACATCCGCAAGGAGAATTAATTTGAGAATATTTACAGGCGACCGTGCATGTGGGCATCTTGGACTGTGAGCCCAAGTCATTAGACCTCTGCGCTCTCAAAGGGGAGTGTGAGGGAAAGGCTGGGAGGTCTTCAGAGACTCCTACTTGCACCCCTTTATTTAACTATGGGGAAACTGAGGCACCCATGGAGAATGAAGTGGATTGTCAAGGTCCCAAGACGAGTGAGAGGAAGACCTGGAAATGAACTTGGGTCTCTCAGTCTCCCCTGTGCTGCTGTCTCTCCCTTGCTAACTCAGCTCATGGTGGCCAGAACCCGGCCTCGGACCTCATGATTCTCCTCTGGATGCCGGCTCCTCTGCCAAGAGCTGTGGGACGGTGCAGGTGACTCCTCTGAACCTCTGCTTCCTCATCTGAGAACCTGGGTGAGGGGCCAAGTGCAGTACAGTAGCTGCTGGCCCCCAAGTGCCGTGGCTGCTGGTCTGCCGGGCACAGAGCAGGTGCCAGATAAACATGATTTTGCCTCAGTGCTTTCCACATACCCCTGCTTCCCAGAAATCATCAGAGATAAAGAAAGGGAAAAGGAAGAAACCTTTCCGTTCAGAAGCAGGAGGGCTGTGAGGGGAGACGAAAGACATCTATGGGGTCGGAAATCAGACAGGGGCAGGAGTCTGGGCACAGATGAACGCATAACAGACCACCCAGAGAGAAGGAAAACAAAACCCCCTCCCAGAGTCCCTGGCGAGGAGCCTTGGAGGGTAGCCTCAGAGTATGGGTTCCCTAGAATCCCATCCCGGGACAAGGATACCCATGGGAGCGTTTGCTCGGGAGCCATGACTAGGAGATGGGGGCAGGGAAGTGGGGAAGCGGGGAAGTGAGAGCAGAGAGGAAGTCAGTGAATAGACATCACTGTGGAAATTAACAAGGCAGCTGGAGCTTAATTCCCCCAAGAACTCTGGGAAGCTGTGGAACCCGCACTTCCGAGCTTTCCCGCCAGGGGGCGTGGGGAGAGCGGCCCCCCCGGGCACCACTTCCCTGGCCCTTGCAGCCTCGGGGCGAGCTCTGCTCGCTGGGGAGTCAGGAGGAGCCCCAGGAGGGAGGGAAGGTGTCAGAGGGATGCATAGCCACGCGTGTGCAAGCGGGAAGGCGGGCTCGGTTCAGTGGGACGGAGCTGAGCTCTGGACTGGGTTGTGCAGAGGCCACGGGTGCTTGAGAGAGGATGGGGGAGTCAGGGAGAGAGCAGGCGCTCTTGGGAACAGCGACAAAGGGCGCTCAGTGTCAGTAGGACCGCGAGCTGGCAGTGATCAAAGCCGGGACTCTGTCCTCCCACGGTGGTTGGGAGACGGAGGTCCTGTCCTTCCGGAGGATTCCATTTCAAAGGAATTGCTCACCGGCCCTTGAGAAAGACACTCCTGGGTGGTAGGAGAAAGACACTCCTGGGTGGTAGGAGATTCTCGCAGACACCTCAGAGGGACAGGGGCCGCAGTCACAACTGTAAGCCCTTTGTAGTAAATTCTCCAAGAAAGGGAGGTCAGGGCTTCCGGTCATGTGTTGGCTGGAACAGTCAACTCTTCAGGGGGTGTCGGGCGCCCTCGGGAAGCCATCTTAATCAGGGGAGGGTGGTGGTGCTGCAGTCATCCTAGGGACATGTCCTTAAGTTGCTGGGAGCCATGCTGGAATGTGGTCTTTGGTGTGTACAGAATCATATGTGCCACGGGATCTACCCTACACCAGGGCCTGACAGCTCTTCCTGTTGGCACCTCATTCTTCAGCCTCAGAGTCAAAGGCCTGAGCTCCCGTGTCCTGTCCTGGAACAGAGTAGCCTGCTGTGTCACAGGTGTGCACACCGACGCACCCACAAATGCGCCACACATGGACTTTCACAGTTACCAAGCGTGCTTGTACACACAAGCGCACACCAACATGATGTACACATACATGTGCGTGTCTCTACAAATGCACACGTAGGCATGGCATACGAAAGCACTGCTGATTTACATGCAAGCACAGGCGGGCCAGCAGGCCTCCGGGGGAGCTGTACTCAAGAGAGCCCTGCCCTTGGCTTGGGGCTCTCCTGTGATGGTCTTGCCAATTCTCAATCATTTTCAACAAGGGGCCCCACATTTTCCTTTTGCACAGGGCCCTGCGTGCACAGAGACACACACAGGCGTTCCCCACATCACTCTGTCTTGCTCTTCCCCCCATCTTGACTCCACACTGGAAGCGCCCACGAAGCTCCATCCCCTGCCCTGAAAGCCGGGGGGCTTAAAGTGACAACTGAAAGCTGCCGCAGCAGGGGCGACGCCTGCAACGGGGTTGAACTCACGTCCGCCGATGACCTCTAGGTGGCAGCACACGCCGCGCCACGCCTCCGCTGGGTCCTGGAAGGAAGCGGGTGGGGGAATGGGTGTCCCTGAGTCGTCCGTGACTCTTCCCGACGGCCTGGAGATTTCTCAAAGCAACCGTCTCCGAGAGAGCCTCTAATCCATTCTTCTGTCAATTCCCTTTTAATAGCGTTCTTTTTTGGCTTTTAAAACATTTTCTGAGTCCTCTGTCAATTCCCTTTTAATAGCGTTCTTTTTTGGCTTTTAAAACATTTTCTGAGTCCAAATGCACCACATTTTTGTTTTTAAAATTTCAAAATTCATTTTTGTTTTATTTTACTGAGACAGAATCTCACCCTGTCGCCTAGGCTGGAGTGCAGTGGTGTGACTGGCAGCAGCCTTGATCTTCTGGGCTCAAGCAATCCTCCCTCTCCGGCTTCCCAAGTAGCTGAACTCCAAGGGGCATGCAAGCTCTGCTAATTTTCCCTCTCTCTTTTTTTTTTTAATTTTAAGATGGGATTTCACTATGCTGCCCAAGTTAGGCAACACTTTTTTATTATAGAGAATAGTGTATACTAGAAGGTAAGAATCATTTATAACTTGGCATATTTGGGCTCTTTTTTTAAAAGGATGTGAAAAGATGTCACCTCCTCTCCCCTCCTTCAATGACTACATAAACTGCCAGACATTTCTCTCTGCTTAAGCACCTACATGTATTTATGAAGTACACATAGCAACGCGCGCGACAGTGTTTTACTCCTGCCACGTCGGCTCATTTTCTACACTTGCTCTGCCATTTACTCTTTCACTCAGTAGAGCCTGGTCGTATTTTCCAGTCAGCATGAGCAGACCTGCCTCCGCTCTCAAACATTTGGCATCTAATATTCCTGAGTCTGCCTTTAGCACAACTGAGGTCACCAGCGGACAATACTGTCTGCGTGCAGTGGGTACAAACATGAGATGGTTTTGTCTTCTTCCATGATGGCCCTGGGTTCTGTGAACTCTCCCCTTCCTATCCCTTGATGATGCCCTGGGCACAGTCTCCAGCTTTCTGTCCACTGTCAATCATTTTATTTCCATCACAAAGAATGAACTTGAATCTCATTTCTCCCTTCCACTGCTGTTTGACTTTGGCCTTGGTCCCTTGGCCCTCTCAGCCCCTCCGTCTCATCATTCTGGCTCCCCCATGCACCTCTTTTCTGGTCCTCTGTGGTTGGCCTGGGTTACCTGGTGCTGCTTCTCTAGTCAGCTCTGACCAGCTATCAAGCCCTTCCCTTGGAGGAGGGGTGCACACTCTGTGTGGACACCCCCGCCGCACAGTGTCCTGATGAGGGAATTGCAGAGGCTCGGCCACCCTTCATTCTGCCCCAGGTCTTACCCTCCTCTGGGAATGGCTTGCCTTTGGGTGGACTCTGGGTGGCCACTCATGCCCCACTCCCTTCCTCAGCACCCACAGTCACTTTGGAAGCTTCCTCATCCTGCTGTCAGATGGTAGTGGCTGTACTTCCGCATCCGCCTACCCACTCCCCACCTTGTCTCGTCTCCTCTCTGACCAGGGTTTGGAAGGCGGAGGAGCAGCACGGCCCTGCAGGCACTGTCACCCAACCAAGGAATAACACGAGCATCTCCCCCAACCCCAGCCTCTACCTGGAAGTCTCTTGGAAGCATCCTCATGGCTTGAGCACACACCTACCTTTTTTCTCATGGCGAGCGCTCAGCTTTCTGAAAATTCTTCCTCCTCTCTCTACCCCAGGCTTCTGGGAGGGGAGGGGGAGGACCAGAGTGTATTGGTGAGGATTTGAGGCATCTGAGCGCCACTGTTTGTGATTCTCTTCAGATGTGGGGTCCTTGGCACCTCTTTGTCTAAGTTTGGAGCCTTGGGTGCCAATAATGGAGCAATGGCAAAAGTCCTCCTCAACATACAAAGAGGAGCTCGTATTATTATACTAACCATATTCTCATAATGGGCACTCAGATATTTCAGGCCTGGGACTGTTACAAACAGCACTCAGTGAGCATCCTTGCATGTGTCTGTCTTTACGTGCTTTCTGAGAGTCCTGTGGTATTAGTTAAATTTTTTATCTAAAAGTTGCATCAGGCCAGGCACAGTGGCTCATGCCTATAATCCCAGCACTTTGGGAGGCTGAGGTGAGAGGATTGCCTGAGCCCACAGGTTCGAGACCAGCCTGGGCAATTTGGCGAGACCCTCATCTCCACAATAAATCAAAAAAATTAGCTGAGCAGGTAGCGTGTGCATGTAGTTCCAGCTACTTGGAAGGCTGAGGCAGAAGACTCATCTGAGCCCAGCAGGTCGAGGCTGCGGTGGCTATGAACATGCCACTGCACTCTAGCCTGGGCGACAGAGTGAGACTCTGACTCAAAAAAAAAAAAAGTTGCACTTGTTCACACAATCATGAGCACAAGAGTGAGAGTGTCCACTTCTTCTTCCCTTTGGCACTTTTGCTATCCCTTGTTTTATTTTCACTAATCTGATAGGCTGAAGTTGATTTTGCATTTGTTTCATTTTACATTGCTTTATGTATTAGTGAAATTGAGTACCTTTGCTTTCTAACACCTTGCTTATGCTTGTGACTTTCAGAAGGGGATTCCACAAAGAGAGAGAGAAGCAGAAGGAACATGCTCTTAGACAACCACAAGAAGACACAGAGTCCTCTGGAGAAAAATGTGACTTCACTGTCCTCAGTCCTTTCTGTCCTTACAGGCTGCACCTCAGATGGGCAGAAGGAAATTCCTCCTGCTAGGTTTTTAAATTGTTTTTACAAACCAACCTTTTTTTCTTTCATACTTTTTTCCATTACTTGGTTTCTGTTGCTGTCTACCCAAGTCCAGGGCCCAAGTTCCCGTCCAGGTGAAGGATCTAGGTCCTTGAAGTTCCTCACGACACTTTCAAGACTACTCTTGGCATTAGGATGGTTTAGGTCAGTCACAGTCTTCAAAGTGAAGCTGCTGCAAGATACACCTTCCTCTTGCTGTGCTCACTTGTCTGTGTCCGTTCAGTGTCACCACCATTTCCTTCTAAGGGTTCCTCTGGGTGGCAGAGGCTTCCCAGAATTCCCTTCCTTGTGTAACTCTCCCCAGTGGGGGGTTCTTGAGCAGGATTTGGAAGGCAGGAGAGAAAGCATTGTCTTCTGAAGTTCCCTGTAGCCAGGTGTGGGCACAAGTGAGACCCTCAGCGGCATCCTTGGGAATGCTTGAAAACCATCTTCACCCTTGAGTGGCAACTTCTCCCACCCAGTAGTGGTTTCTCTGACTTTGCTCCTCCTGCTTGCTAATAGCTGTATTGGTTCTAGAAGTGATATTAGAGAACAGATATTTGAATATAGGAATCCAGAATTGTTTCTTTGATCTTTTTAGATTTGAAGACTAAATGACCTCATTGTCAATAGAAAGTGGACTAGTGGTTAATGGCATGCATAGGCAAATCAATTACTTTAATTAGCATCTGTGATTGCTTGGAGTCAAGTGCCTATGGCAAGTAAGGCCTTGGGACACCAATGGGACATTATGTAGAGCAGCTCTTTTGTTGACATTGAACACACAGAGGAAAAAAGAAAGGCAAACTTCGAGCTTTAAATTTCCAGCTGAAGACAACCGGAGAATTTCTAGATCGCTCTGAAATAATCCTTTATTTCTTAGAGTCACATGGCCAAGATTTTTGAAAACCAAACCCAAAGTATGATTTTTTTGAGAGTTATACAATAGAATACAAACTGAATTCCTGACCTCGTTAGATTTCTTATGTAAAAGTGATGAGATTAATTGAGAAGGAGAAAGACTCCAAGAATTGGAATGGGGACATTTGGGCAGATTTTGATGACTCTGAATGCTCTGAGCCCCCAATTCTGCTGCGCCTCCCTGTCAGGCAGCCCTTTCTCCCCTACAGAGGAGGCCAGTTTCCCTTTTCCGGAAGACTTTAATGAACTCACCTGAGGCCATTACCTTGAGGGGAATGTTGATTCTACTCAAGAACACCTTTCCACCTTTCATGGCTTCCAGGCACGCGAGATTCAGACAGACCCTTGGGTGATGAGGATAGAGGCTGGTCTGGGAGGTGGGACCACAGCAAATGCAGGGGTTTTGTTAATTTATGTTGGCAGAAACTGGGGGAGTATGTCTGGGAATGAATCACGATATTAGACTAGGGCAAAAGGAACACAATGTTGGACAGTTTTACTGACTGATATGGAAGCACTCGCCCGAGAGCCTGGTTCAGTCCGATGGAAGGAGCAGCTGGGCGTGGCTCCCACAGTTTGCTCAGTGCTGCAGCCTGGATCCCTACCGTCCAACAGAAAGCCAGAATGCGGGTGTCTTCCTGAGTATATCGCAGAGGTGGGAGTCCACAGTCTTTGACAGATGGCAATGTTGTTTAGTGTATTTATTATGCACACAACCTGCTCGACCTTCCTGTGGGATGCTCCCAAGGATGGTGCTTTCATCAGGCCCTTTAAAAATACTTGGGTGTGATGAGACATCGTGAGGCCTATTTAGCATGGAGGTGCCTGCTTCCCTCAGTCATTCAGGGACAGGGAGTTATACGACAGAGCAGCTGTGCAGCTGCACAGAGACAAAAATATTATGGAATGAGCCTGCGGAATGCCTGCTCAGAGCGAATCATTGCTCGAACGAGTGCCTAACAGCAAGACGCAATTTATAACAGCGTGCAAGCATTTCCTGATCACTCAATGAGAGGCACGGTTAACCTGTAAAATAAATAGGACTGACCCCAACCAGGCCGTGAGGAAGGAGAAATGCTGGTGAAATCAAAGATGAGAACTCTTCTGTTGGTTTTCATCAGACGCCCGATTTAATACGAAGCCATGAAAGCCCATGGGGAGGTAGGGACAGGCCCTGTTCCTGGAAGGGGCGTTTGCCTTAGACACAGATCCTTGAGAGGTGAGTGCCAGCTGCCTTGTAGAAAAAGAAGGAAACTTTTCAGAAAGCAACAAGTCGCCTTTTAAATGCTAAAGATACGAAAACCCAGAATAATTATAGAAAAAATGAAAAAACTTGTTTAGTAATGAACCTCCTATAATGCATTAGGCCTAGACAGTTTAATAGGCAAGATTGTTTACGTTTTTGAGTTCATATGTTTTCAAGTGCTTGTAAGGTGTAAGTTACTTTTAAGTAACAGATAATCTTCATGCTATTTAAATAATATCAGTGGAAAGGTAAAGATGGGGGGAGAATTTCCCAATGTGTTCAATGCAGCTATCATAGCCTTAAAATGGGGGGTGAAAGCACACAAGTCCCTCTTTTTTTGTTTGAAAATGAGGTCCCGCTCTGTTGCCCAGACTGGGGTGTGGTGGTATGATCATAGCTCACTGCAGCCTCAAACTCCTGACAAGTGCCTCTTTAGAAAGAAAATCTAAGTTCAAGAAGGAGGTTAAGGCCTTTTTTAGAGTGGAGGTCAACTAGCTGCTAATCAGAAATGTCTTGCAGACCAGAGTTTAATGCTAAGAAGAAAGCCTCAAAACTAACACAGTTTTGCTTTACCTGAACTGAAAAGCTCTTGTCTTCAGGAAAAAAAATAATGAGATCTTCTGATGCTATTAAGCATGTTAATTTACTCGTTGTTACACATATTAAGACTCTGAATAATTTAGTAATTTCAAATGATTGTGAAACATTGCTCAGGCTAAATTATATAATTCATGAAAATTGATGATGGCTCAAAAAAATTATGTCAGTGTACATAAATGATTCAACAGCAAGCTTAGCAGATTTCTTAAATAAGTGTGATATTCATAGACTATGAAACCTCAGTGGGTGATTGCAGCATTGAGAGATGTCTGAGGGCGGGCGCGGTAATCCCAGCACTTTGGGAGGCTGAGGTGAGGGGATTGCCTGAGCCCACAGGATTAAGACCAACCTGGGCAACTTGGGGAGACCTCGTCTCCACAATTTAAAAAAAAATTAGCTGGGCGTGGTAGCGTGTGCCTGTAGTTTCAGCTACCTGGAAGGTTGAGGTGGAAGAATCACCAGAGTCCAGCAGGTCGACGCCAGGTGGCCCTGAGCTTGCCACTGCACTCCAGCCTGGGTGACTGAGTGAGACTCCAACTCTTAAAAAAAAAAAAAGAGAGAGAGAGAGATGTCTGCTTCTCTCTTTTCACAGTGCCAGAATTTTGAATATATGCAATGCTTTTTATTCTTTTCTTTTTCTAGATATGGGATCTCACTTTGTCACCCAGGCTGGAGTGCAGTGGTGCAGTCAAAGCTCATTGAAGTCTTGAACGCCTAGGCTCAAGCAATTCTCCCACCTTTGCCTCCCGAGTAGCTGGGACTACAAGCATGCACCACCATGCTTGGCTAACTTTTTTTTTTTTTTTTGTAGAGACAGGGTCTTGCCATGCTGCCCAAGCTGCAGGTCTTGAACTCTTGGCCTCAAGCGATCTTCCCACCTTGGTCTTCCAAAATTTGGGGATTACAGGTGTGAGTCACCACACCCAGCCTATTTTCATTTTTAACTTTTTTTCCATATTCCCCAAATCTGATAAAGGTAACACAAAATGAGACTTATAGACTACTTAACGTAAAAATGCAGACACAAAACCATCAGCTATAATAAATATTAGCAAATCAAATCCAGAAGTGTTTTATTTTTATTTTATTTTATTTTTTTGAGTTGGAGTCTCACTCTGTCACCCAGACTGGAGTGCAATGGCCGCTCCTGGCCACCGCCGCCTCAACCTGCTGGGCTCCGGCGATCCTTCCGCCTCAGCCTTCCAAGTAGCCGGAATTACAGGCATACGTTACCACGCCCGGTTGATTTTTTGATTTATTGTAGAGATGAGGTCTCGCTGCCCAGGCGGGTCTTGAACCCGCAGGCTCAGGCAATCCACTCATCTCAGCCTCCCAAAGGTGCGGGATTATAGGCTGAGCACCGAGCCTGGCTCAGAAGTGTTTTAAATGAATCTCTAACCAAGTAGAATTCATTCCAACCATGCCAACTTAGGTACTCAGTCAGCACACTCAGCTAAAGGAGAAACCCCTGACATTGTAAGTCCTCCTATAACCCAGGGAAGTTGTCTTCCTTGTGAGTTTGAGGTGCCAAGGGACTGTCCCACCCCTGAGGCTTCCGTATCACCAAGCTGGGAATTAAAGCAAAAATTGCACCAGGCGAAGTTAACAGACAAGGAAGGCTTTGTTCAAGGCTATTGCAACAAAGGAGTGAGAACAGAACTAAGCCTGACCTCAAGTCTGTGGAAATAAAGGGTGGGAGGGTGCTTTGGCACTGGGGTAAGAGGGAGATCAATTTGTGTTTGCCAACTGACTTTACCGAAAGAAAAAGTAAACTTATATCTTTTGGACAGGAGGTAGTTTTATAACTGCCCACAAAAGTTAGGCTCCTAACCTCTCAGGAGACTGAGAGATGGGTACTCTCTTTCTTGGGGATTACACTTCAAGGGATGGCTCCTTGGGTAAGACTGTCGCTCTGTAAAACTGGTAAGATTTTTTTTTTTCTTGTTTTTTTTATGAGACAGAGTCTTGCTCTGTCACCCAGGCTGGAGTGCAGTGATGCAATCACTGCTCAGTGTAGCCTTGAACTCCTGGGCTCAAGTGAACCTCCTTCCTCAGCTTCCTGAGTAGCTGGGACTATAGGCATGTCTGGCTAATCTTTTTATTTTTTGTAGAGATGGGGTTTTGCTATGTTGTCCAGGCTGTCCTCCTGGACTCAAGTGATCCTTTTGCTTTGGCTTTCAAGAGGTTTTTAAAAATATTTCTCTACACCTCAAAGGGACAGATAAATCATTTACAATTACAAGTTTTCTAAAGAAAATAAGGTAAGTCAGGGCCTAGAGTCGGCAAGAAGCCTGTCTAAAATTTGGTCAAGCTGAGGGGAACGTGATGGCCACTTTGGTCAGAGGCCCACATCACTGGCTGCTTCTGGTTTGGCCTCAGTCTGAGGGTCATTTTATTAAAATGCCTCACAAGGCTGCTTGGAGATGCAAACACAGACCCTTGGAAGGTGAATGCAGCTGTCATGAATAAAATATTTTTGAAAGGGTGAAAAGTATTTTTCAGAAATCAACACCAAGTCTCTTGAATGGTAAAGCCTTCATCACTCCCAATCCAATCCACTGGAGCAGGCGCGTGTACTACCAAGTGTTAGTCAACACGTTTTGAACTTTCTAGTGAATGCAACTGGACCAGAGCAATAAGTACAGTAAGTATTAAAAAGGAGAGACAAACTGTTATGATTTGGAGAAGGTAGGTTGTATGTTTAGAAAGCCTCCAAATTCAAATAACAATTTCTCAAAAATAAGACTTCAGAAAGGAGCTGGATGTACATTTATTGTAGAGATATTGATAGCCTTCCTTTGTGTTTATACTAACCAACTGGAATATAATTGGTTGGGAAGATATTAGCTGAGAGACAGAGAGAGAGAGCGAGAGAGAGAGAGAGAGAGAGAGAGAGAGAGAGAGAGAGAAGGAAGGGGGGGGAGAGAGAGACAGAGACAGAGAAAGAGACAAAGAAAGTGAAAGAAAGAAAAAGAGAGGGGCTGGAGAGGGGAGAGAGAGAGAGATGGTGTGGGGGACAAAAGAGAGAGGGAGAGAGAGGAAGAGAGAGGGAGAGAGAGAAGGCAAGCTGACCTTGAAATATCTTAAGAACCCGGAGATAAATCTAAGAAGAATCTAGGAAGAAACTTAAAATTTGCTGAAGTAAAATTCCCAAAATAAATGTAGATCCAGAGTTACTGGATCAAAAGAGCCAGTATTACAAAGTTGTCAAAACTGTCAGAGCTTTGCAAATTAAGAATTAAATTTAGTGTAATTCCCATAAAAAAGTCCAAATGGACATTTTTACGACTTGATAAATTGATTCTAAAGATAATTTGGAAGAATAATAGCATGATAATGTCCAATAAAATGTTGAAAAAGAAGAGTAATGAGTGAGGATGTTGGACATGGAAATGTACCATAAGTTATAGCAACCGGAAAAGTATGGTGCAGTCATGGGAATAGAGAAATATTTCAGTGGGACAGATGAAGGTTGTCTTAGTTATCTCCCACTGCACATTGAACTTGGACGCCATGATACCCAAAGCATCAATACTTTCTTCTTGTGGGAAGGGGAAATTACTCTTTCTTGTTCACTAGTCTTTATTTTTTTTTAAAGAAGGCTATGCAGAAGTCTTCAGGTCCCTTCCAAGAAAAACATGCTTATCTCTAACAAGAAAGAATTGCACCATGTCTGCAAGTTCTTTGTTCAAAGTAGCTTTCTCAAAATCATGCTAAAACCCCTCTGTACTTGGAATTTCACTTGCTTGCTGTTTATATGTGTATGTGATTTTCTTAAAAATTAGAGAAAAGTGATTGCATCATTATCTCAAGTGAGACAGAAGACAATTGTGATTGGATGATACATGGGGCTAGGAACTTCTCCATCTGGCTGTCACAGAGACTCTCTTGGGCCATGGCAGATACCACTGGTGTGGCCACCGTTGAAGGAGAACTGGTGTTTTAAGGCCAGATGCTAAGACCTGTCCAGGAAGTCATAACCTCTCATCTTCCAGCAGGGTGCTGGAGACAGCTTGGGGTTGTCTGGGTTGTGCCTGGCAAAGCAATGAACAGGACATAAGGAGGGGCATTCTTTGATGAGTCTCTCTCCTGGTGTTCTGCAGTAATTTCATGGTTAACAAGAAGAACCACTTGGCCCTCTGGTTCAGAGAGGAGAGGCTTTCCCAATCTCATCCGGCCCCAGGGCACACCAGAAACAGCAGAGGCTGCCTACCTGGGTCTCTGGCCTACTCTGAAGACAGAACATCCCGGCCCAGGTGTGTGCTCTGCCCAGCTCTGGTCACAGTGTGATGGGTCCCTGCTCCTGTCAGAGCCTGAGCCACCCCTTACCTGCTGCCCTGCCTAGAGGCTGAGTGATCGCCACTACCACGCGGTTTCCCAGCAAGATTCCATGGAGTGAGGGCACACTGAATGGGCTTGTCTGGCATGCCTGTTGGATTTCTCATGACAAGTGGACACGTTTCCGTGAAAACAGGAGCTGACTTCCTACAGTCTAGCCAGCCCTGGCACCCCAGAAATGGCTGTTCGGGGCCTGGGAGGCTAGAGGCCAGATTTTGTTACTGGTGAACTGGGTTCTTACACACGCTACCCAGAAAAACCAAAACTGAGACAGCCCAACCAACGGAGAAAGCGATTAACATCACAAAGCAGCTAAGTAAGGAGAGTGGGAGAATTTGCTCAAATCTGCCTCCCTGAGGGTTCAGAGGAAGAGGCTTTTAAAGAAAACTTGGCGGGAAGAGGGCTAGGGGCTGCTGGTGGGCTGATGATGCTGTGGGGTGGAGACTGTCTTCCTGTCGTTGAGCTGGTTTCTGAGAATGGCATCACTGATGGGTTGAGCCGACTTCCTGGTGTTCTGGCCTGGCTGGGGTCCATCGGAGTACAAAGTCTGAAAAAGATCTCAGGCACTATTCTTAGGTCATACAATAGATGCATAGATGCTACCTGTAAAACAAGTCCCATGACTATCAGGTATGACATCCCTCACCAGATGTTATAGAGGCAGTCCAGGAGAAGGTGGGGTCCCTGGAGATTGAAGCCACTCGCTTTGGCCTTTATCCTGACCCTTGTCTTCAAGCAGTTTTAGGTCCATTGATTAAGAAAGAATATGTTGATCAATGTTGCCCCTCTGCCAGGGTTCAGGGCATGATTTTCTGTTGGCTGTTTCGAGTATGGTTCAAAGTGTGCAATTACTTCTGACAGGGCCTGTGGGTGAAGGTGCAATGGAGGAGGTAGGTGTGGCATGCTGGACTTGGAGAAGGCAGGCTGGGCTGGGGCCCTGTGTAGCCTGGGGGATCCTGTGGCCTATCCCTGGTTGAGGGAGCTGAGAGGATGCTCTGGGCCAACATGGGCTCTTCCCCGCCGGGATGCCTCAATCACCACCCTGGCAAGGACCTGCCCAGCTCCCGCTGGTGCCCAGACCTTGCCTCCCAAGTTTCTACAGGCCAGGATGCGAACCTGCCTTTCTCTGGACTGTGATTAGTGTGGAGCTTTTCATCACTCTCTATTGACTAATATGATGCTTCTGAGTTAATCATTTGAATAAGGCAGAGGAAGTATTTTGAGAGACTAGAATGGGAGTTACCTAGACACCAGACCGCCTCACGTCTGATAGGCCTGGGGAGATAAGGGATAAGAACTTGAATGAGACTCCTTGAAGGGGAGCCAAGTAGATGCAGACTGCAGGGCCTTCAGCTGACTGCCATGTGTGGGGCTAGTTGAGGCTGGAGTTGAAGAGGTGAAGGAATTCACCAAGACAGTTGTGAATGTAGAAAGACAGATTTATTTTTTATTTTTATTTTATAAGTTGGAGTCTTACTCCGTTGCCTAGACTGGAGTGCAGTGGCACACTCATGGCCACCCCAGTGTCAACCTGCTGGGTTCTGGCCATCCTTCCACCTCAGCCTTCCAAGTAGCTGGGACTACGGGTGTGCGCTACCATGCCTGGCTAATTTTTTGATTTACTGTAGAGGTGAGGTCTCGCCAAATTACCTAGGCTGTTCTCAAACCCATGGGCTCAGGCAATCCCCTCACCTCGGCCTCCCAAAGTGCTAGGATTATAGGCTTAAGCCACTGCGCCTGGCCAAAAGATTTATTTTTATTTTCTATTTTATTATAAAGATGTGGGGTACAATTCAGGGTTAGGTATAAAACATTGATCAGGCATGCACCCTTGTTGATGAGGTATGCTCCTCCCCCCCAGCATCCTCCCTCATCTACCAATCTCACCCCCCTTCCCCTGACAGTTTCCCACTACTGCCAAAAAAAGACATTTACTAAAGGCAAGATACACTGCACGGGAGCGATAGGCAGGGCAGCAGTAAAGAGAGTGTCTGCTGTCTGCAAAGAGGCAGAGGCTGGAGGGGTTTATAGTGTGGTCATGGGGAGTTTTTTCATGTCCCAGGCTGTGCTGGGCTGTTTCTTTAAAATAGAGTTAATTAACAGCAATGGATAGCGTCAGCCTCAGGTTAGTTTATAACAGTGATTTACAGCTGGTTTGTAAGCTTTTTTTTTACAACTCTTGCTGTGGTTAGCAAGTTTTTTGTAACATTGTTCATCTTATCCTGAGATTCCCTTCCTTGGTATAATGTACCTGATTGTTGCTGGCCTAATTGGGCCTCATATTTCTCCACATTCCCCTGACGGAGCAGCAATGCCAAATCTCTGGCACGGGGCGGAAGTTCCATTTTCTACACTTGCTTCGTGCTGAGCAGGGGTGCTGCACTGGCCCTACTACCTATTGTTAGGGTTAAGGTGGGACAGCACCTGAGCCTGTGTGCCGGAGGTGCACGCTGGTAACCAGAGATCCGAGTAATGCAAAGATTTGCAACACACAAAGAGATGAAAGGAGAAAAGATTTATTTTAAGAAAAGTTCAGGCCAGGCTTGGTGGCTCAGCCTGTAATCCCAGCACTTTGGGTGGCCGAGGCCAGTGGATTGCCTGAGCCCGTGAGTTCAGGACCAGCCTGGGCAACTTGGTGAGACCTCGTCTCTACAATAAATCAAAAAATTAGCTGGGTGTGGTTGCACGCGCCCGTAGTTCCGGCTACTTGGAAGGCTGAGGTGGAAGGATCGCCTGAGCCCAGCAGGTTGAGGCCGGGGTGGCCATGCCACTGCACTCCAGCCTGGGCGACGGAGTGAGACTCCAACACAAAAAAAGAAAAAGAAAAAAAAAGTTCACTTTCCACGGACAGGAAGAGGGCCAGCACTCTAAGAAGAGTGTGGTATCGTGGCCCCCTGAGCCCTGGATTAAATCCTTTCCCTTGGAGATATTGTAATCAGGTAGACATGACTGCCATGACTCCCTTGTTGACCACTTGTGAATGTCTTGGTTACCCTGGGGGAGGTGTCTGAGTCACCAGGCACGCTGAGTCTCAGGTTCTCACCACCCTCAGGAGTTTATTTTTAGATTACAATAGACTGATACCAGTCATGCTTGCTGGGGCTGTGTTTCTGAAAAGACAAAGTTAGCAAAGTTAATCTTGACCTAGAACATGCATTGCTCCAGGACACAGTTTCTATTTTGTTATCATTGTGTTAAGATCTAGGAACAAAACAACATGACTTCCTGCTCTCAGTGGGTCCTTTCACCTAGTGTTGTTGGTTTGCCAGGGGACCCTGTGTGCCAGTAGGTTGGAATAAGAGAGCCACATGGGCGATTAGAGGTGGTCTGAGTAAAAATGCTTTGGAGTTTAGTTTAAAGGGCTTCGGGGAAATGGAGTTTCTGATGGTATGGATTAGAAACCTTGTTGAAGCATCATGTGGAAATGGAGTTGCTGGAGTATGGAAGAGACAGACTTGGTAAAAGAAAAAAAAAAAAAAAAATCAAAGAGCCGAGGATATTAGGAGGAATATTGAAATGAAGGATCCCAGAAAGGGAAGAAGTTAGGAAAGTTAGGAACACTTTTTTGCTTCACGTACATGGAGGAGGATGCTGTGAATATTGGAACAATGAGGAAAATAAGTATGAGCAAAAGGAAAAAATATGTAGTAAATATTAAGATAATGATTTTTAACAAGGAAATACAGCTATTTTGATGTATATGTCACTAGCATATATTCCCAGAGTGAGGATATAATTTGTCTATTAATGGTAGTTAATTTATTAGATAGATTGGTGGGCATTTGGTGGCCTTTTTTTTATATAGATGATGTTGATAAACAGATTTAAAAAATTTTTTTATTTTAAAGATATGGAGTACAATTCGGAGTTAGGTATACAAATGTTCATTATGCAGGTACTCTTGTTGATGAGGTGTGCCCCTGTCCCCGGTAGTTTCCCACTACTTCCAATCCCTTTCTTATAGTATTATGATAATTGTTCAAGGTCCGCTTATGAGTGAGAACATATGGTATTCTGTTTTTTGTTTCTGTGATAGATCACTGGATATGATAGACTCTAATTCCATTCAAGTTGTTGCAAAGTAAACAGACTTTTAATAAAGGACATTTCTGTGGAGAAAGAAGAAAAACAAAAGTTAATGTGTGGAATAGTTTATAAATTAACTTTGTTTTTTTTTTTTTTTTTAGTCAGATTCTCACTTTGTTGCCCAGGCTAGAGTGCAGTGGCTCACTCACTGCCACTACAGCCTCAACTTGCAGGGCTCAGGTGATTCTTCTGCTTCAGCCTTCCAAGTACCTGAAACTACAGGCACCTACTACCACACCTGGCTAATTTTTTTTGATTTATTGCAGAGACAAGGTCTCGCCATGTTGCCCAGGCTGATCTCACCCATCCTCTTGCCTCCACCTCCCGAAGTGCTGGGATTACAGGCATGAGCCACCAGACCCAGCTTAAAAATTAGCTTTAAGAGTTTCTGATGTATCTTCAGATTGCAGTGGTATTTTGACAGATTCTTCTGGACTGTAGTTTGAACCAGGCATTTAAGCGAACTTTTTGTGAAGTTTATAATAAAATCTGAAGAAAGGCTTGAAAACATTAATCTGGAGACATGTAGTTAGGAAAGGTTTTAGAATGCAGTTTAAATTGTAGAAAATAATAAAAACAATTTAGCTTTCAAGAGTATACCTTACTTTAATGGTACAATCTTGTTGTTAGGAATTGTTACTGGAGTGCACTTGCCAAAGTCCAATAGGTGATTAAAAACCATTTTTTGAAAGGATGAGAGTAAAACAATAATTGTGGATGACTGGTCCTGCGTAATAGTTTCTGTTTGCCGGAGTACAAAGTTTGAAAAAGATTTGAGATACTATTTTTAGGTTTTACAATAGATGCTGTTTAAAAACAATTCTCCTGATTGGTAGGTACAACCCACTGAACTTGAGCCACTATGGAGGCAGTCCAGGAGGAAGGGAATGGGAGAACACCACACCTGTGAGCTTTCTGGAGATTAATGTCTTTTATATTTCCTTAAGCAGTCAGATATTGATTGACCTTGAGTGGCAGCTTCCCCTTCCTCCCCAGAAACACTGAATTAGGCGGGTGTGGTGGCCTAGCACTTTGGGAGGCCGAGGCAATAGGATTGCCCAGGAGTTTGAGACCAGCCTGGGCAACATGGTGAGACCTTGTCTCTAAAATAAATCACAAAGACCAGCCGGGTGTGGTGGCGTACATGCACCTGTAGTTCTAACTACTTGGAAGGCTGAGGTGGAAGGATCGCCTAAGCCCAGCAGGTTGAGGCTGTGGTGGCCATGATGGTGCCACTGCACTCCAGCCTGGGAGAGAAGAATGAGATTCCAACTCAAAACAAACAAACAAACAAAACAAAACTGAATTTAGAACTTGAAATTTTTATGTTGGAAAGTTTGTTAAATGTTAAAGGTTTTAAAAGCATGATATTATAACACAGGATTAAAGGCCATTGTCAAATAATGATTCATTTAGCCAAATAATTTAGAGATTTTGAAAAGCAAAAACCTTATTTTTTTGATAGAGGAGATTCATTTTCTTAAACAGCAAGTACTAAGAAAGACAACAAGGGGCCAACTGAATCTGTTCTTTCCTTCTTTTTTTTTTCCTGTAGTTTACTTAAAAAGTAAATAAAAACATTTGATTATTTCTTGAAATTACACAAAAATTTTGCTTAAAAGAGAATAATAGCTTTTATCCTTATATGAGTGTATTAGTAACACTGAAGTCCATTTTTAATACAGTTTGATCACAAGGTCAGAGTTTTTTAAAAACTTTTTTTAACCCTTTACAATTTTTATCAAAAGTCAGATCCATGTTTTAAGCAAGCACTGTTATTCTGACATAATGGCATTTGGCCCAATATCAGTGTGATTTTGATATTAATGGTTAATTTATAAAAATAACTAAATATCCCCTTTCATACATTTCTTTTCATGAACTTTATACAGACTGTTAGGTTAAAGATCTCAGTAGGGTCTTCAAAAATGTTAGGTTAAAGATATATTACAGCAGGGGTACCAAAATGTTAGATCAGACCTGCTGGGATCGAGTGTGTGATCTGGTGCCACAAGCAAGATGCAAAGAATTGCACAGAAGTTAGACTGAAAAATATAGTTTATTTAGAAAGCAAATTAGACAGAGAGAGAGAGAGAGAGAGAGAGAGAGAGAGAGAGAAGATTCACCTCCCCAAGGTAGGGAAGGGGGCCAAGGGTAGGAAATATGGCAACCATGGCTCAAAGAGCCACATGGTCAGACCATGGCTTAGCAAAGCAATGGCTAGAAAGTAAAGCATTGGCTGCTGACTGCTTGAAGTCAAATCCTTTTTAAACTTTCCCTTTGACGGGGGAGGGTTTTTAAATTGATTGGGTGGCAGCCTGCTCCACATCAACACAGAAAGCAGGTACATACAGGTACTGACGTTAGGTGATTGGTTGGGTTAGTCACATGACAGTTGCCATGTTGATGGGGTCTATGTCATGAAGGTCATGAAGAGCTGATTAGGTTAGCTCGTTTACAAAACAAACTGGAGAGGGAGGAGGTTGTAAAGCAATTATCAATATTTACCTCTGAGAAACCAGTTCTGGCCTTGGCTAGTGATTAGAGGATAAAGTGAACTGTTAGAAAAATATGACAAAGCTGAGCAATATTAAAATGGCTGGTCATTGGGCATATTGACTCCATGTTATATCCTTTCACAGACCATCTACAACATGTCTCAACTTTCTGTCTTGTCCTATATTTTGCTTTTTCTTAAATAGCCAGCTATTTTATTATAGAACAAAAATTCTTTCTTATACAATATTATTTTATTTCTTTATAGCCTTTCTTACCAAAAATACATTTTCATATTCATAACTTCCTTCACATCTTTCTCTTCTACTTACTGGTTCTTTTCTTTACCTTCTTTCATCGATAACTTTTTAAAATTCATAATTTGAATTAACCTTTAAATAGATGAATAGAATTTTGTTGATATAAAGTCATAAATGTCTGTATATAAGGAACTTTTTGTTTAAAATAGTTTAATCTATAAGCTTTGAAGGCAGCAGACCATTTGGATAGGTGGGCTATTTGTATTCAAGGCATTTGAAAATTTAAGATAATTAAATTTAGTTAAATGGTTTGTTCTCACCCATTTCCAATTGTGAGAAGGCAGGTTTGATAGGACCCTTTATAGACTATTGAATTGTAGATTGAGAGGTATTGGAGGATGTAACAGGTTGACGTGGGACTTTTGGAGAAGGAGTTAAGAGGTGCGGGTAATTAGGTAGGAATGGCTGTTCTCATGTCTTAATGTAGTATACAAACAGTACCTTGTATTTAAGGCTTCATCTGGTCAGCAGAAGTCAGCAAGTGTAGTAAAGTGACCAGATTTTTCCCCTCAAATTCTTTTAATAAGCCTTACATCATAAACAACAGTGTTCTGATATGGAGGAAGGGTGGTCAGCTTAGTGGGAGTCGTTAGCTCCTCCAGGGAAGAGATGGGTCTGAGACATAGTAAAGAAGGAGTTAATCAGAATGTCAAAAGAGTGAGCCACATTCGGCAATTGTTATGCAGGTCAGAATTTTGAGATAGAGCCATGAAATTCTGAGGACCTAAACTGCAGTTTTTCTTGGGGATCCACTAAGGGAAAGAAGTTCTACTTTTGGTCTACCGAGGGACTCCGAGGTGTACTTTCCAAAGGGTTGTCCCACCTACTGGAAAATATTTCCCTGATGTCCACTAGGGAACAGGGAACATGAAGTTGTTCTCTATAGGGGTATCCTGCCTAACAGAGAGAAACTCCTGGAGCTACAGCCATGGCAGTAAGTCCACTGATGCTGACAAAGAAAGAGGGTGAAGGGGAGACTCATAATTCCAGTGCCATCTGGACTTATTTGGTTCATTGGGGTCTGCAGCAGGAAGATCAGCTGTTCTCGTGGGATGTTTGGAAAGAGAGAGAGAGAAAGAGAAAGAGAGAAGAAAGGATAGGAGAAATCGTCCTCCTTTCAGGAAAGGCAGTCAAACTTGCTCACTCTCTGGCCTTCAGGCTACACTGGAGCGTAGCCCTGACAAGTGACCGCCAGTTTTCAGAGTGATACTAGAGATTGTCCACTGGAAGACTGAAAAGGCAAATAAACCCTTGCCCCTCACCTGGTCAGGTGGAGGCAATCTGATGTTTTTCCTCTGGGAACTTCTGGTCCACTGGGGAGTCGCCCTGGCCAGGAATCATCAGTTGTCTCTGAACTTGGACACCGTCTATTGAGAGTTTCAAGCTGGAAGAAAAAGGAGAGTGGGGGAGAAGTCTCCATAGGAGAAAAGTCCCGAGAGGAGAGAAATCCCTGTAAGGGCCACCAAAATGTCATGCATATGACTAGCTGAGGCCGGAGTTGCAGACTGTGAAGGATTTCACCAAGACAGTTGTGAATTTAGAAAGACACATTTATTAAAGGCAAAGATGCCTGCAAAGGAGGAGAGAGTGTTTGTGCTTTCTGCAAAAAAACATGGCCTGGAGGGGAGTTTATATTGCAGTCCTGGGGAGTTTTTGTGCAGTGCCAGGCTGTGCTGGGCTCTTTCTGTAAGACAGGGTTAATGAACAACAATGGTTAACTGCTGTTTCATTTATAGTGGTCAGCTACAGGCTAGTTTATAATAATGATTTACAGTTGGTTCATAAGCTTTTACAACTCTTGCTGTGGTTAGCAAATTTTTTTGCAACATCTGTAAATCTTACCCTGAGATTCCCTTCTTCAGTATAATTTACCCAATGGTTGCTGGCTAATTGGGCCTCATATTTCTCCACACTAACAGGACTGCCCTTGTTGCCACAGTTCAAGGTGATAAACAAGCCATCACCCCAACTGTCTCTTTCCTGATGGAAGAGCCCTCAGTAACTGACCCTCCTCCGGGTCTCCTCAAAGTTAAGAGCCAAGGAGGGAAGGGCTCCGGGTTGGGGGCTGTGGTTGCCATATTGGACCCTCAGCAGTGCTAAAAAACTGGTCAGTCTGACTCCAGGGCCACTTCCCTGGGCTGGATGAACCTTTGGGGCCTTTGCCTCACTCCAGGTTATAACACTTTTTCTTTTTTTTAGGGATAGTATTTCACTATGTTGCTCACGCTGGTCTTGAAGTCCTGGCCTGCGGTGATCCTCCCACCTCAGCTTCCTAAAGTGCAGAGATTACAGGTGTGAGCCACCATGCCTAGCCTCATATCAATTTTGCTACATCTAGTCCTCCACTGAATGCTGTTAAAAGAGAAATCTTAAAAGAGGATAAAATCATGCTAATATAAAATGAACACATGGTAGATTTAATTTAATTCATTATTAATGAGGGAACATAGCAGATGTTATACCCAATTTGAGGAGAGCCCAAAGAACAGACATGTTTACATTTATAGATCAGGAATATTGAAATGAACTTTGTGTGTGTGTGTGTGTGTGTGTGTGTGTGTGTGTGTGTGTGTGTGTGTGTGTTGGTGGGTGTGTGTTGGGCGGTTGTCCCCCCATGGAACAGGATTTATTTGCACATCAATAGACAAAATTGTTTTGCATTGCTCTCAGTTATATACAACTTACAGAGTTGTAAAATATCTCAAAGGCAATAAAAAGCTAGAATCTGTTCCTCCCTCCCCTTCCCACTTTGGGTGTGCTCTAAACAAAGTGTAATTTCCACAGGAGACAGCTGGTAATCTTTTTTGCTTATTGCAAATTTCCTTAGGATACAAAGAGGAATTTTTTTTAGTATCTGGTTAAAACTGATGTCCAGTTTCCAGCAAGCCAGGAGCAGGAAATGAATTGCATTACCCCATTATTCATAAGGCAAGATGTGTCAGGACTTGGCGTTCTCTTTATCTCATAGGCTGTCTTTATCTTTTACTTTAGTGATACAAAAACAAAAGCCTAGGGACGTTCAGAGCCTTACTGGCAATCTCTACAACCCAAATCTCATGTTTTAAGATTTTTGGGTAGTGGTGGCATGGCTCTCTCTCCTCCAATCCCATCCCAGGATGAAGGGGATCGGAGAGGCACATACTCCCTGGTGCATAGGGTTGGGTGTCCATTGGTCCCTTGGGGATGCAGATGTTCTGAGTGTTATAGAAAGGCAGTGACCCACTTGGGAGCTGAGCCACCTCCGTGGGGTTTTTCCCAGCACAGGTGGGAGGGACATAGACCACTCTCATTAGAGGGGCAAGGCAGGCTGAGCTTCTAGGGGCTGGGGCAACTGGACTGTTTTCCTGGAGGGTTCTGGAGAGTTTCCACACCCACCCCAGCCCCTGGGCACTGGCCCGAGACTAGGATGATCACCTTGCTCTCATCCACTGCTCTTGGCACCCTTTATAGCACCTCATTGAAGAAAGGGTCTCTTCCTCCAGGTTCACATTCCATCCTCAAAGGTCTGCAGACACAAAAGCCCTTTTCTCTCCCTCCTCATCCTCCAAAGGACTCTTAGGAGACAACTTAAGGCCTTGTAGAAGGGGGATTATCTTAATTTCTCTTAGTCCTCTTGATAACTTTATGAGGCAAAGAAGTAACTATTATTATTCCCATTTTATGGATGCAGAAACTGAGACCCAGAAGTTGAAGTAACTTGTTCAGGGTCACACAGCCTAAGGGCAAGATTCAGCTTCCGGCCCAGATGCAAAGCCAGCACCCCTTCCATGGCTCCAGGTTGCAAATCTAGTCTTGGCTGTGAGCTCTGATGGATAGATTTCTGTAAACACAGCCCCATCGTTGGAAAGGAAAGCTGCCATGTTTCTCCTCCCTCTGTCCCTACCTGGGAGGCAGCCTTTATCCATCTTTGGGTGAAACCATTGCTGATGAGGCCTTATCTTCCTATGACCACACTCCTTTGCCTCCCCAACTCACCGTTTAGAAAAGCCACATGCTTTAGAGGAAGGTGAGTTGGGGATTTCTCTCCAGCTCCTCATTTTGGCTCAGACAACCCCTATTCATGAGTAACCATTTGTCGGGGGACTTCTCTGGCCTTAGCAGAAGCAGTGACCCAGGCTAAGACCATTTACAAGAGGAGAAGTAGCTGGGGGTGGGTGTGGCCAAGGGTGTACAGTCAGGCATGTTGACTTTGAGGCATCTCATCTCTAGATCTTACAAGGGTAGCGGTCCTACAGGTCACAGAATGCATAGATCTCAAGTCTGGGGTAGAAACCTTACTTAGGGAGACCTATAGGAAGAAACTTGAGAGAGCCTGCAAACTTAAGGTAGGACAAGTAGACTGGGATGAGAAGAGGAACACTAGAGCCCATGAGGACACTGGGGCCCAAGGGCCTGGTGAGCAGCCTGAGGCCAGGAAGAGAACAGAGAAGGGGCAGTCAGAGAAGGGAGGAGGAAGCTGAGAGTGTAGTGGGAGGCATCAAAAGGGAGAGACTGTCAAGGCACTAGGAATGGCTGTGGTGTTGGTGCTGAGTCTGAGACGTCAAGGTGGACTTGAGGCCCTCAGATCAGGTGATGTGAAGCTCCTCAGGGATATCGGCATGAGGTCATTCTGGGGTGTGGTTCGGGCAGGAGCCAGCTCAGAGTAAATAGAAAGAGGGATGTGTAGGAAGTGGGAAAATGGAGACAGTTCTTTGGAAAAGTTTGGCTGGAAAGCGAGGAAAGAGATGGCATGGAAGCTCAAGGTGGATGCTTGGTTGGGATGAGAGGGGATTTTGTTTTCAGGTCTGAGGAAACATACTAAAACATACGAAGGAAAAGAGGGGATCAACTGATGAGGCGAGGGTCATGGGAGGGATGAACGGCAGCTTATATTTGGTACAGTGCAGAAAGTTGAGAGACAGTGGCTAGGAAGCAGGATGCTCTGAAGCTGGACCTTGGTAAGGCCAAATGACCAAGTGGCTGCTATTAGGGACATTACTGACATTGTTTATGTATGTTTAACCATGTGATCCCAAAGGTTCCATTGAATCTTACCAGCAAATAAATGTCTGTCATAAGAACAAATGGTTTGTTGCTGCCCTACAAACTATCCCCAAGCGTAGCGGCTGAAACCAACAAGCACTTATTATTTGTCACCATTCTGTGGATTGACTGGGCTCAACTGGGTGGCTGTTCTGCTCCACAAAGCAGGTGAGGTCATTCATGTGTCTGCACTGAGCTGGGAACTTGGCTAGCCTGGAACGTAAGAAGTGGCTTCACTGCTGTCAACTAGGACACCTCATTCCCCTCTTTGTGGCCTCTCCTCCTCCAGGGCTTCTCTTTCCACATGGTCTCTGTAGCAGGGGAGCCTGGACCACTCTACAGCATGGCTGACTTTTAAGAGAGCAAAAGCAGTTGCAAGGCCCCTGGAGGCCTAGTCCCCCAGATCACACAGCTTCACTCTCAAGGCATTCTACTAACCAAAGCAAGTCACAAGGAGACCCAGATCCAAGCGGAGAGGGAAGAAGATTCCACTTTCTTTTTTTTTCTTTGTAGAGACGAAGTCTCCCTTTCTTGCTCAGGCTGGTCTTGAACTCCTGGGCTCAAGCAATGCTTCTGCCTTGGCCTCCCAAATTGCTGGGCTTACAGGTATAAGCCACCATGCCTGGCCTAGATACCACATTTTAATAGGAGGAGCTGCAAAGTGACAGCATAGAATGCTGTGCAGAATGGGCGGGACTGTGGCCACCACCTTTGAAAGCAACTGAGCACAATGCGTCTCAGAAGTCACTGTTCCAGCTGAATATTCTCTCTCAAACTTAAGGCAGGCATTGCAGATATGATGTGCAGTGAGCACATCTTATGCCTTTCTAACTACTCAGTGAATGTGAATTAAATGAAAAAAATTATTTTAAATGAATATTATAATTGTATTCTCTTGTTAAATAAGTGTGCATTGATCATGGTAAAATTGCAGTGTTTTACATAAAGAAAAAAATGCAAGTCACCTGCAATTCTACCCCCTAAAGAAAATACCCAGCAGGTGTATAACTCTGTAGTCTCTTGGACTTAGAGACAGAAGCTCAATCTGTAATTCCTTCAGCAAGAAATGCCTTTTCTGACAATTAAATTAATTCTTAGAAGACATATTGCCCTCTTCAAATAATCATTAAAAACCAGTAAGCAGAACTTGAGATGTTATGGGAACAAAAAAGGATGTGAAATTTCAACCTGATTTACTGGGCCTCTACTACATTTCTGGGAACATACTGGGCTTTGAGGATTCAAAAATGGATGTTGTGTACCTGGCCCCTGAAACTGCCTACAGAGAATGGGAAAGACAAATGCATAAAAAGGGAATTTTAACTCACCGTGGTGGGAGGACAGCAGAGGAATGCACTGGATGCCAGAGGAGCTGGAGGGAGGTTATAGAGGCAGGAGAGAGAATGAGTTTGTTGCATACACCCGAGAGAGGGTTAAAACAGGGATACACCAGGGCAAGAGGAAAAGAAAAAAACATGAACAAACACAGGCAGATGGAAAAAACATTTATAAAAGAAGAGCCTTTGATGCTATGTAGTATGTTCCAGGTTTTTTTTTTTTGCTTGTTTTAATTTCCAGATTGGAATTTTATCTGTTCTAAAACCCTGTTTTATCGTTAAATACAACATGAGTACCCGAAATCATATGAAACATGGTTGACATAATAAATTATTTATAAGGTGAATATCCTTGCAATTACCCCCCAGGATGGGAGCTAGAACCTTGCCAGCCACCCAGCATCCTGCTCGGTGCCAGACACACCTCCCAGCATCCCGACTTCCCTGGCAGGATCCAGCACTTTCTCCTATTGTTTTATCAGTCGATGTGCATCTCTGAACCCTGTCGCTTGGTGTAGCCTGTTTTTAGTCTACAGGTTTTCCTCCCCTTTTCTTTTTCTTCTTTACAATGTCTTTGCTTGTGCAGGGTTTGTTTTTTTTTTTCTTGCCTATTTACTTTTTGTGCTAAAATGAAGCAGAAAGTTGTAAATACATATCGATTATTTCAAGAGTAAAATGCTGCAATAATTAATGATTGTGAAAGCTATTAATTGTATGGGAAAAACAATAACTAAGAACTTTGAGTAGTCAGGTAGGAAAATAGGTTGATCATGAATATGACTATTGAGAGAGTGTACATGCTTGATAATTTTAGGAAGTATATTATAGACTCAGCTTACACAATTTGAATAACAATAAGAGGCAGAATAATAGAGATTTAATTATGCTATACATCTACCTTTGTAGACATCTAATCTTTGTAGAGAAATAGCATTACTTACATGAAACAAAATCCCTTTTTGACTGGGCACGGTGGCTCATGCCTGTAATCCCAGCACTTTGGGAGACCGAAGTTGGGAGGATTACGTGAGCCCAGAAGTTCCAGAACAGCCTAGGAAACATAGTAAGACCTCTTCTCCACAAAAATTCTTAAAAAATCAGATGGGCATGGTAGTGTGTTCCTGCAGTCCCAGCTACTTGGGAGGCTGAGGTGTAAGGATTGCCTAGGTCCAGGAGGTCGAGGCTGAGGTGAGCTGTGATGGTGCCACAGGACTGCAGCCTGGGTGACAGAGTGAGACCCCAACTCAAACAAAAAAAATCCCTTTAAGAACTCTATTTGTTAGTAGTTTAATTCCATTTAGGACATGGATCCCTCAAGTAAAAGCCATATTTGAGAATTCGCTATGTCTTGTGAGGAAGATGTTAAGAGCAAAAGATCAACTTTGTCATGTCCAAATTTCACAGAGGGAAAAAAGTTCAAAACCAAGTATATATCCATAAAGAACGTATTTAATCAGACATAATAAAGACGATGGAGAGAGTGAAGAAAAATATTGTTCAAAATAAGCCAGACACCCCAAACATGCTTTGTTCTTGTTATTCAAACTTCAAAACAGCAGACTTTACAAGAATGCTTTAGGAAGGAATTGCTCATAGTTTTACATCTCTGGAGGCTAAAATTTAAGCAAAACATTTGTAAAAATGACTTCTGTGGACTGCCAGCCATTTTCAGATGTTGAAGACAAAGGCTTTGGGAGTCTCCCTGAGCCATTAATCCAGAATACAGATTTCTTCTAGAAGCACATTACCAGAAACGTTGTCTGAATCATGCTCTACTGTGCCCTGAAAGATTACAGACATTATTCAATGGGCTGGTTGAGCAGAAATGTTTATTGTGCCCAGTGGGATTGTAGGAGAGAAAACTCAGGAACAATCTGGGGCAAACAGTGCTGAGAAATTGGCATTCTTACTCAGAAAAATGTCAGCATTGAAAGTTTGGATACCAACATTTATGAGAATAAAATTGTAGTAATTTTTCATTTCTGGACTGACAGCATTTCAGATGTATTCTTGTATTCCTGAAGTCTGTTCTGTGATGGTGATGGTTGACCTGGGTCTTTTTGAAGCCCTGAGCTTTGCTTGAGAGGAGGATTCAGCCATCCCTCAGGCTCAGGGAGATGGAGCTGGAGGAGGACCAGGTTGGGCACCAGAGACTGTGGTCAAAGGGCTCCCCTTGGCCCATGGGAGTTGGGACACAGACTGTTAAATATCTTTTAATATCCACATTTTACAGAAAAGGAGAGCTCAGAGTCAGGCTCAGAGCCAGTGAGTGTCACACCTATGGGGGGGGTGGCGCAAAAAACACTGGAATTTATTTATAAAAAGTTGTGTAGTTATTTTCACCTGTTGAAACTTCAGTCACCTTAAAAGTACTCTCCGTTTGATGCAATACACCTAGCGAGATGCTTTTCCACTGCTCAAAACAATTTCCGAACTCATAGATTTTGATACCTTTTATTTAGGGCTTCTGCTGTTTTTTGTTTCACCTCTTCCACATTGGCAAAATGTTTTCTTTTGAGGACTTTTTTATCCAGTGGGGGGAGGGGGGGTGGCGGGGGGAGTTGTTCAGGGTGGGATGGAGTGAATAGGGAGGGTGGGATTCAGGAGTCATGTTGTTTTTGTCAAAAACTGCTGAAAGCTCAGCTTGTTGTGGGCAGGTTTGCAAATCACCCATCATGAAATGGGCAAATGTGTTGAAAGAATCTGAAGAAAAAAAAAATTTACTGGAGCTGAATGCAACCTCTCACAACAAAGCTAGCTGGTATACTGAAACTGATGGGTTCCTGGACTTCCTAACTAACTCGGGGAGCCTGAACTACAGGGGACCGCCCTCCAAAATATAATTCCGGATTTTATCGGTTCCCCCTCATAAGTTCACACGGTCAGGTAGAGGCTAAGTCAAGGCCAGAGCTCATCTCTCTTGGGGAAGTGAACATGGGGTCCTTCCTGCTACTTCTAAGGCCCTGACTGTTTCCAACCTCCCCCCACCCCCGCTCAGCATTTCTGCTGTGAGCTCTCCATCTATGATTCCACCAAAATCTCATCATTCTATCTTTCAGCTCTGAACTTACCCTGACACGCCTGCCAAGTGTGAGCAGAACCCTGCAGTAATGTTTCTACCCCAGATTGCTATGTCTCCATCTGAGGCCCACGTGTCCAAGCCCATGGTCCTTCTTCCCCAGCTACCCTTGCTGACATTACACACTCCACAAGGGACGCTCCATATTCTGCCAACATCTCAGCCTCCGGGCAGGTCTCCAAAACCTGTCTGGAAACCAGGACTGGCAGTTTATCAGAGAGAAACGCAAAAACCTGGAGAGTCAGCCCGTGGCTTGGGCTGAGGGACTAGAGGCACATCTCTTGCAAGGGAGATGAGACTCTATCCATCACCCCAGGCAAATAGGCAGGACGTCTCTCCTCTCAGGTATGCCTGGGACAATTCTGGGGGCAGGTAACCACTGCTCAGAGATTTATTTGATGGAAACACATGGATGAAATGAGAAAGCATGCCTGGGGTCTGGGTCAAGAGGACACTGCTGGCCAGGGATTGAGGAAGGGGATCCCCTACATACCACCTGGGGTGCCCCCAGTGCCTTCCATAGTAACAGCTAGGTCATGTAGACTGAACACCTACGTGCCGTGATCTGTCCAAGTGCTTTGTATACACCTGCTAATACATCCTTCTAATAACATAAAACTCAGCAATGATAAGGCCGCCTTGGAGATGTCCTGAGTCTGGCTAGGAGAATCCACCATAGGATGAATTTCAAAAGAATTAGTGCCCTGGGAGCAAGGGACTATTATCATTCCCATTCTACAGATCAGAAAACTGAAGATCAGTGAGGTTAAGTAACTTGCTCAAGGCCACACAGCAAGTGACAGAGCTGAGATATGAACTCAGGCTGGCTTCAGCTATGCTGTTAGTCTTCCCAGGACACTGCTGGACGTGGGCTATTCTAGTAAGGAGGTCTCACTCTTGTGGTTGGGCAGATGTCAGGGCTGGATGACCTGATGGCTTCTCTGGCCCAGTTTTGCTTTCTGCCTTTCTTTTGCCTCCCCACCCCCCACCGTAAGTTTTCTGTCTACCCCATCTAAGGGACAACCTCCTGGAGCCTGGCTCAATGACCACTCCTCCAGACCACCTACTATGTGCACAGCTCTGGGCTTGGGTTCTCAGGGGAAGACAGATGAGAGAGATGCTGCCCTCCAGGAGAGGTCTCTAGGGACTCCAGTGTGTGAGGACATGCAGCCTCACTATTCAGCCCCCAGAGAAACGCAAACATTTTCCCTGCTCCTCTCTGGCTCCACCTCCCCCATCACTGAGTCAATTGTGTTGATGGAGTTTTCTATCTTTCCAACAACACGAAGCATCTCACTTCCATGTGTGGGTCTTTAGATGAAAGTCCTTGCTTTTGAGGACAGGCTCTGAATCACAGGGCTAAGGTTCAAATCCTGACTCTTCCCTGTCCCTGCTGGCTGACCTGGAGCAAGCTGTGTGAGCTCTCTGTGCCTCAGTTTCCTCAGTTAAGAAATGGTGTGACAAATTGGCCTCAGAGAGTTGCCGAGACCTGAAAAGTTGAGTCAGTAGGACATTTGGATGGGACCTGCCAGAAATAAACTCTCAGTCCCCCTCAGCTACTTGTATGGGAAACTCTGTCTCTTACTGAGTTTTTCACTCTTATGATAAGAGACCAAATGCAGGATGTTCAGTTGAATTGAAAGTCAGAACACAGCAGGGGGCATTTTAGCATACATTCTTCCTCTGGTCTTCCCTCACCATCTTTTCTCTTCCCTTATTCCTCCTGGATTTCCCAGGAGCCCCTGCTTCTTGCTTGGTAGGTACTGAATACTTCCCTTCACTGTGTGGCATCCACACACCATCCCATGCTTGTCATGATTCAGCCCTTCCGTTGAATAGAAGCAGCTCCTTACAGGGCAACCATGGCTCTAAAGAGCAACTTCTCCCCCCAACGACTCCAGCACAGACACACAAGTTCAGGGTTTTGTTTATAGTACACGTATTTTATTGCAATCATTTCCCCCTTAACAATGTCCAGGGAATTTGGAATTCATATCTTGAACTTCTTTCTAATACACGCTGGTGTATCTGGCTCATTATTAACAGAGGATTCTGCTTTACAGTGTACTAAAACGTGTTATGAAGTTCAGTATTGGTGGGCGTTTAGGTTGTTTATAATCTTCTTTGACCACACACACTGCTGTAAGGAGCAAGGATTTATGAACAACCGTAACAAGAACGCTTGCTCTTGCCATTTATGAAGATACACCGTAAAGCTGGGATAATCAAAACCGTGGCTTCCATGGAGAGAGCCAGGTAATGAGACGGGAAGTCTAGACTCCAAAGCAGTAGACATACAAGGACCCCTCCTGAGTCCAAAGACGTGGCATCTCAGATGCATCGGCAGAAGGTAGTGGATTCAACAAATGTTGCAGAGATGCCTGGCACCTCCATCTCACAGCCACATGCTCCAGAAGAAACCAAGTTTTACACAGAAAGTTTGAAACACACAAAGAACTGGAAAAAGGATAAATGAGGACAAATACAGCTTTGCAGTGAGAGGGTCCTTGCGAATTTGACACCCCAAGTGGAGAAGGAGCTTGCTCACACTCTCTCTTGAAAGCACAGCACCGTTAACACTGAGTACACCAAAAAGCCTCTTACACAGATTACAAGGCAAATCACAAACTCAGAGAAACAATTTGCACCATCTATGAGAGGACATAGGTAAATCGTTTTAAAAACATAATCAGAAAAATTGGGCTTAGCCCAATTATAAATCTACCAATGGCCAAGATACAGATAAAAATACATACTGGGCCAGGCGCAGTGGCTCACGCCTGAAATCCCAGCAATTTGGGAGGCCGAGGTGGGAGGATCGCTTAAGGCTAAGAGTTCAAGACCAGCCTGGACAGCATAGCGAGACCTTGCCTCTTATAAAATAAAATTTAAATTTTAAAATGTGCAAACTTAATAACTAACAAATAATCCAAATAAAAGCAATTTAATGCCTTTTTTTATATTTCAGAAAGGCAAAGATTTAAAAGAACTATAATCCCCAGTACAGGCCCAGACATAGGCTGGTAGTCTCACATCCGGGGCCAGCAGGAGTGGGAATTGCACCGGCTTTTTGGAGAGACAGAGAGAGGTGTCAGTGGGGACAGGAGCAGGGTTGACTCTTACCCAGGTCTCCATCTACCTCAACAGGAAGCCTCCATGCTTTGCAGAAATGACTGGAAGGGGTAAGGAGCTGGCCAGGAGGAAGGCAGGATGAGGGGAAAGCAGAATCTCTCCCTCCTCTTGCCTCCCCAGCTCTGGGGACTCTCAGCATACCTGCCCAGACCTGCTGACATCCCAAGGGGGTAGGGACAGGTAGTCTTGCTGCTTCAGAGCTTTGAAGAGCTGAATGGCTGGGACCTGGGGCATGGCCTGGCCTGGGGGCTTCTTGACATGAAAAGCCTGGTCTAGGTCCTGGATCTCGGGACAGGGTCCTGGGGAAGAGGGCTTACTCCGTGGTGAGAGAGGGCCAGTCCCCAGGCCTGGGAGGAAGCAATAATCACCCACCTGCTGCAAGACAAGGAGGCCCTCGGGGTGTGGGGATACCGGGACCACATCCGTCCGGGGCTCCCCTGGCCTCAGGACAGGGCTGGTGGCAGCAGGAGGGGTAGGACTGCCCAGGGGGGAATTGGGGGACTGGCCCATGGTTGGAGGGAGTGCCACATAGCCCTCAAACCTTGGCTTCATGGGGGCCGGGGCTCCAGAGGGCCCGTAGGCCAGCCCAGGACAGAGGCTGGGGTTCTGGTCTGAGGGGTCCAGCGAGGAAGTCATGGAGACAGACGGGGTCCCCGAGTTTGAGGTGAATAACAGGTTGGCAGAGGCAACATAACCAGAGGCCATGACAGTGTCCTCAGGATCCCCAGAGCTCGTGGGTAGGGCCCCTGGGCTGACCTTTGGGCCCTGTTCACCCGTGCTCAGTGGTGCAGGAGACGCAGGTCGTCCCCCAGGCTCCAGGGAGGGGCTCCCCTGGGCCCCTGGGCTGGGCGTCCTCTCCACATCCATGGCCTGGCCCTGCCCCACCACCTGGGCCAGCGGGACCAGCTGCACCTGCCCCCCGGCAGGAAGACACAGGTACTCCAGGGACCCTGGAGGTGATGACTTCCGTCCCACCCTCGTCTGTGGGGTCGCCAGCTGGTCCACAAGATCAGGCAGGGAGCGGCTGTGGGGTGGCCCCAGGTAGGGACCATTGAAGTCGAAACTGGAGACCTGGCTTTCAGGCTGGCCTGAGGGGGCTGGGGAGCCTGGCTGGGGGCCGGAGGGCTGCTCTGTGGACAGGCCTGAGGCAGCCTGAGTTATGTCAGATCCAGATGGTGAATCACAGACACGTTTAGGGTCCTCTGTGGTAAGAGGTGACACTTCGCTCTCCCCGAAGGCCATGGGGAACACCCTGTGGGGAGAACATGGGCAGAGACGTTGGGACTACCCTGGGCAGAGCGTTCAGCTTGGGTTCAGCTGGTGCCCAGGGATCTGGGTGGGAGGGGATGGGGATTCTCTGGGAGGCCCGAGACAGGGAGGTGGGGTGCAGGGACCACAGAGAGGAATGCTTGACCCTGACTCATCATCTCTGGATCACCCCTTTCTCCTCTTCACAGGTCAAGGTCTTCTTCTGCTGGGCGGGGCTCTGTCCCCTTGGACGTCTCCTTTGGGACCTGTACCCTGTGCAATTCTCCCTTCATCCTACCAACCCTGCCATCTGCTCTCCTGGGTGAGACGGTGGGGACTGCCTGCCTCGGCGCTGAGGCCCTGGGATGGACACCTCCGGCCTCCCCTTGAAGCCTCTGCAGTGTGGTGCCTCCCTGGGCAGCAGCCAGAGTAGACATCCGCTCCAGGCCTCTGCCTCTGGCCAAGTCCCTTGTCTGTCACCCCCCTAAGGAGGAGGAAGTTTTTCCTGATAGCCAACTGGGGTGTCTCCTGCTTTAGTGCAAGCGAACCCCCCTTGGACCTCTTCACCGTGAATCACAGGCCAGAGGCCACCTGACTCCAGCCCCTGATGTGCACACTGGGGTCTGTTCCCTGCCTGCTCCCCCGAGGTCAGGATTCCAGACACTCACCCCTCCAGTGCAGGGAAGCGGCTGTCCCACGGCCCCTGGTGTGGAGGGCTCTTGCTGAAGGCTGATGTGCTGTCTGGGAGTCGCAGCCCTGCACCCCCATTCTGTGAGAACAGGGACATTTGGGTCTGTGGGTGTGAAGAGGCCTTGGCAGGTGGGGGTGGGGCAGAGGGTGGTGGGGGCAGGGTGGAGGTTGGCGGGGATGGGCTGGTGAGTGGGTGGTGGGGTGGAGGGTGGGGAGAGCAGGGTGGAAGGTGGTGGGGGATGGGGGTGTGGGAACCCTCAGACATGGAAGAATCCTCACATCCCCAGGACCTGCCACCGACTTCTGACATCAGGAAAGTAAGGCCTGGAGAGGGGCTCTGACTCCCTGGGGTCCCTGATGCCTGAGGACAGGACCCTGTTCCTGTGGATTCTGGCCTGGCATGTCGCTGCCCCCATGCTCACTCCCATTCCTTTCCACGCCCTGTCTGCCTGGCCATGGCTCCCACCACCCTGAGCCAGCATCGCCCTGGGGTTGCCTCAGCCTCCCTAGCTGTGTCCAGGCTCCTACCCCACCCTCCATCCCTTCAGGAAGGAAGCTGTCTTCACTCCCACCCACCTGGAAAGCAGCGACCTTTGCCACCGGCTCCACCATACCTTCAAAGCTCTGCTCAGGTGTCCTGTCCCCGGTAAGCCCTTCTGCCTCCCAACACCCGACCCGTTACGGTAGCAGTGATCCCTCCTCAAGCCCACCCAGCCCACTCAGTCCTCCCCTCCCGACAGGCAAGGCTGGGCTTGGGCACCTCCAGATGTCCAGGGAGTCCCCGGATGGACTTCCCAATGCTGGCCCAGCTCCTGGAGCTTCCCAGGCTTCTCCCCAACCCACTTACCCCCACCACCCAAAGCCCACCCAAAGGAAGGGAAAGAGGAGGTGGGGACGGAGACTGCAGAGGCAGGAGCAGAGGACACCCCACTCCTCACAGTCAGATTCTACCTGGAACAGGTGGCTCTTGCTGGGGTTGGGAATTGCCTCCTTCCACTTCCTGTTCAGCCTGGAAGACACCAGGGAGGTGACAGTCATCAGAGACCTCAGGGCCAGCTGCTCCCTCACTCATGTACAGAGGGGAAACTGAGGCCCAGGAAGTGGGTAGCAGAGCAGAGTTTGGAAGGGGCTGGGGTGGGATCCCTGGTGCCTCATGGGGTCCTGGGCACTGCCCCCCAACTGCAGAGTCCTCTTACCTGTACCCGTAGATGCCACAGAAGCGGAGGGCCAGCAGCCCAGCCAGGGTGAAGAGAACCAGGATGAGCACCAGCACCCACATGGGCAGCTCTTCCGGCATCAGGAGGGACAAGGAGTATTAGCATCAGGGAGGGAGAAGGCTGGAGGCTCAGGAGGAGGGGCAGAGAGTTTGGCTTGGTAGCTCCCCAAGACCCTGCTTTGTGCAGGCACAAGACTCTGGAGTGGCCCCCGTGGGTGGCTCAGGGGAAGGCCAGACACACACTAGGAAGAGGGCACTGGTCTGAACCCCCACAGTGTTCACAGTGCTGGGAACACAGGAAGGTGCTATGGGGAAGGCAATGACCAGTTTGTGGCAATCAAGGGGGACTTCCTGAGGGAGGTAGCAGATAAGATGGGCCTCCGGGAATAGGAAGGATTAGAGAGGTGGAGGTGGGGAAAGACATGCTGGCAGAGGAATCACCATGTGCAAAGGCCCCCAGAGAGGTCCCTGATGATTCCTGCTAGCCATCCCTGAGCCCCTCCCAGGCTGGGCCCCCGCAGGCCTCTGCTCTTTTTCACCTGGGAGCAGCATATGGGAGGGAAGATGGCCTTGAGTCTCTGTGTCCGGATCACCCTGTCCTCTGCCTTCGGGGTGTCCTGGGAGGCGGGTGGAGTCCTGAGAAACCTACCCCACTCTGTGTCCCAGGAGCGCTCTTCACTCCACTCGCTCCAGACTCCTTTGTAGCCGACGCGGGCCGGCTTCACCCTCACTCTGGCCTGGTATCTGGTGGCGGCCTCCAGAGCTGGCAGGGCCATGCTGTGGGTGTTCTGCAGGATCTCTGTCTTGCTGTCCTGTGGGGTGGTGGGCTCAGCAGGTGTGTGAGGCTGAGGCTCCTGCCTGGGGCCGGTGAGTGCAGCTGCAAACCCCTTCCACTCGACATCCCGCTCTTCTGGCTCCCTGTGGCCCCCACGGTGGCTGCACCCCAGACCTGCCATGGCTTCTCTCCACCACAGGGTACCCCACCAGAGGTAGCACTGTGGGCCTGTGGACAGGACCGGGACTCCACCTTCTGCAATACCGCCCTCTGCCATAGGACGAGACCAAGTCCAAAACTCTGGGAGTTGCCTGGCTTCCTTACATTTTGAGACCCCTCGTCCCTGTAGCCTTTCTGGGGAAGCCTGGACCACACTATGGCCTTTCCGGAGATGCAGTGCAGGTGGCCTGGACTCTGGACCCTGAGTGAGAGTTCAAGAGTCCGGGACCTGCTCCTGGCTCCAGCACTGACCTGCCTCACTCCTGGCCTCAGTATCCCCGTTTCTAGCCTGTGGGTCTGAACTGGCTCTGTGGTTTCTGCTCTAGGCTCATTAAGGCTCCCAGGTTCTCCACCCTGGGCCTGAGGAGTTGAGGGAGGACTCTGAGCCCCCGGCTGATCCCCACCTGCCTGTTGGGAACAGCTCTGCTTTGAGCAGCTGCACATTGCATCCAGACAAGAGTCCTCTGGAGAAAGACTTATGACTTTTGAGACCTTCATCAGCCTTTCCTAAGCCTCTCCCAGCCCTGAAAGTCCATGCTTCCTACAACTCAGCATCAGCTGTTGGTTTTTGTCCAAGTCTTAACCCTCCCCAAACTTCAGCTGCTTCACCAAGAAATGGGACAGTGACCTACTGACCACACAAGGTTGTGATCCCCAAGCTCCATGCCTCCCTCCAACTGGCTGCTTGCTGGGGGCAAGGAGCATGCTCCTGCACTTCCCGTCACCCTTGCTGGGCTCAGCCTCACCTCCCACGTGGCTGCGTCCTTCCTGTACTGGACCTCAAAGGTGTGCTCTATGTGTTTGTACGGCATTTTCTTGGCTTCCCAACGCAGGCTGTAGCTGTCTCCGTCCTTGGTCACATTGAGGGTTGGTTGGGCCATCTGGACTGGAGGGAGGGAAGCTTTCAGGGTGGTCATCACCTCCACCCTCCAACGGAATGTTCCCATGAAGTGCTCGATGCCAGTGCCATCTCCCCTGGTATGAGTCCTGCTCATGTGGGGTCCCTTGGCCTTCCTCCCTCACCATCTCATCTATTTTGACCCGAGTAGGCCTTCTCTTGGGAGATGCTGAGATACACTTGTTTTGTTTGAGATGGCCCAAAGCTTTGGCTACTCCTACATTTTGTAAAAATAAAACCACGATTGATCGATTCTGTTCTAGAATATTGACTGTGGTCTAGGTACTGCTTACACTTATACATGCTTACTCTACACGAATTATTTCACTCAGTTTTAACAACAGCCCTACACAGTAGGTACCAAGAACCTTTACAAGTTACAGACAGTGACATGGAATCACAGAACCATTAAGTAACTTGCCCGAGGACAGACAGGTAGCTAAGCAGTGGCAGAGGCAAATTCTGTAGCTCTGACGTGGAACGCTATGGTCCTCAGCCACTCCCTTTGATCCTTTGCTTTTTCAGGGTCTCTGAGGCCAAGCTCTCTCCTAGACCCCTCCCCCTCAACACTCCCAGAGGTGTCGGGAGATATCTCCGGACCAGGGCTGGTTCACAGGCTCTCACCGCCAGAAAATCCCCAGTACAGCCAAAATAGCAGGCCTTCAGCAGCTCTGTCCCCAGGCAGATAGCGGCCAAACCAAAAGGCAAGATGGTACCTCCCTCCTGGCCAACAGACCCACAAATTGAAAGAGGTGCCAGGTAAACACAACAGAAGTTTTGGACTCTATCCTTGATTTGCCTGCTACTAGCTGTGTAACTTTAAGTAAGTCATTCAACCCATCTGAGCTCCAGTCTACCCATCAGAAAAAAGAGAATGCTCATGTGCTCCAAGTCTTCACAGGGCTTTTATAAAAATAATGGTAACGGGTGCCATCTGTCAAGGTCTCCTGTATGGTAAGCATTATACTAGGCCCTTTTACATTTTGTGCATTTGAGCCATCGGAATTCCTTTTCCCAGTGAGGATCCCAGGAAATTAGCAGTGGATTCGGTCATCATGACCCAGTGCGGTGAGTTCCCTTGTCTTGGGATCCTTGCTGTGTAGCAGCAAAGAGGGACCTTAAGCTGTAAGGATCAACAACTTACTTGCGCACACCTCAGCCCCCAGTTGAAAAGCAAATCGTGAATGAATTATGTTGAAGACTGGGAATATCACTCAGAGGGGAGTTTGGAAAATCAGAAAGAGAAACATGCATTCAGGAGTGGAAGGGAAAGTTTTGGTGGGAGGACCGGGAGGGTGTGGCCAGAAGCAGGAGTTGGAGAGTTGCCGGGTTGGGGAGGTAGGGAGGAGAGAGGCAACCGAGGTTAGAGACCTGGTCCTGGGATTGGCAATCATGTCTTCATTCATATTTTAGGCCATTGTCATGTTGTATTATTGCTTTATGAGAACTTCAAGAAGACACCAGAATTATTTTTGCTCACTTTTGTTCACTGGGCTGCATTTTTTAGAAAGGAACAAGCACGAAGCCTGAGCCAGGAGGAACCCTGGGTTTATTTGGGTTACACCCTGAGGAAGTGCTGACCAGAGACCACCCGCACAGCAGGCTGGGAGAAAACTCACTGTTCTCTGAGCTCTTTATGTATTTCTCCTCCTTCCTTGGTTGGACAGAGATGGAGTACTGGCCATGGGTCACCGGGTCGGGCACAGGAATCTGACACCAGTGCCTGGTGTAGAGGTGGCGGGGCTCCTCCTTCAGCACTGGGAAGCATTCTTCCTCCCTGAGGACCACAGCTGAGCTGAGGGCTGGGAGCAGAGAGGGGCCGCAGAGGGGAGGAGACCTCGAGTGGGCTGTGCCTTCTGCTGGGACCTCAGGGACAGGAGGGAGACTGCAGAGAGCAAGCCCGAGAGGTGGGGAGGAGCAGAGGGAGGGGGTGCTCACCCTGCATCCAGGCCGGGCTTGTAGAAGAGGCCAAAGGAGACCGAGCTGGCCACCTCTGACCTCACCTCCCAGGAGCAGTCGAGCACGGACCCGTTGAAGAAACACTGTAGGTTGTGTGGCTGGGCCTCGTCCCCTGGGAGGGAGACAGTGTCTCATGTGTGTCCTCCTCATTCATTGTCAGTGGGCACCCACCCCAGGACTCACCCACAGAGACCGTGGGCTTTGGGGCCAATAGAAAAGGGTTGAACCTCAGCCTGGACCTGCCCATCGTGTGCCCACAGCTCAGAGAGAATCCTGGGTACTTGCCCACCCTCCCGGAGAACAGATTTGGTTGGGCCTGCATCTCCATACTGGGGATTGAACAGAATGGCGTTGTGGCCATGCCGTGTGGCACTCATTGACACCTGGCTGCTGACAGTGCTATTCGTTGGTATTAGTAATTGTTATTAGCAGAAAGTGAACAGATGCAGAGTTGGCTTGAAGAGAGGCCGCAGTAGAGATCCAGCAAGCCACAGGGTAGCCTCCTGGACCTCTGCTGTCCCTGGACTCCTGATGCCCATCCTCCATGCTCTCTTCAGCAGTGGAGAGAACCAAAAGCAGGCAAGGTGAAAGAAAGGGCAGGCAGGGGCACGGGGAGTACTGGGTGGTCATGGTAGGCCAGGCCAGGTGCAGGAGGAGCTGTGGGAAGATGCTGTGGTCCCAGGGGCATTTCTCGGACTCTGGCTGCATTACCTGGTGGTGAGTTCCAGTGAACTTCTGGGCTCCATTCGCTGGGCCGTCCTGAGAACCCTGAGCCTGGGGCCAGGCGGGTCCTCACTCGGGCCACGTGGGTGCTGCCAGGCACCATGTACTCTGACCCCAGCACAGCCTGGGAGGCATTGGAGAGGAGGGTGGTGGCGTCCTGTGGGAGGAAAGCGGCACTGGAGGAGGGCTGCTGACTCATCATGTTGGCCTCGGGCACAGATGGCTCAGGTTCCTACCTCCCAGGAGCCGTGAAGCCACTTGTGGGCCACCTCAAACTCCAAGTCCCCTTGGGACAGCCAGTGGGTGTGGGGGCCCTCAAGGGCCACACTCCAGGTCAGCAGGAAGTTGTCCTCGGCTGCACGGATCTGGAGGTCTTTGGGCACAGGGGGCTGGACTGGAGGGAGAAGAAAGGAAGGGTCTCTAAAGGATGGACGGGGCAGTTGAGCCTGTGTGGCCTTCTGTGTGGACACCGGGTTCCAAGCCATACCTGCCCCACCTGCAGAGCCAGACCCCTGTCCCTCCCAGTCTCAGCCCTTCACCTGTGGGGTTTGGGTGTGACAGCAGTTGGGAGCCATGCAGACACTGTGCACGTGTGACATGAGCTCCTGTCAAAGGTGACGTGAGGACACTCTGTCCTGAGGCCCCACTGTCCCGCCTGCTGGGGTGGCCCCCCTCCTGCTGTCCAAGCTCCTTCTTCCTGCCCAGACCTCCTCCTGCAGTCCATGCCCAGCATAAATGCCCCTGGTTCCAGGAGCCTCCTGGGATCCCTACCCCAGGCAGAGTCCCTCGGTCCCTCTCTCTTGTCCCATCGTAGCTCATTAGAAATCCCTGCACCATAGTCTTACCAGACCCAGGGGAGGTATGTGTTTCCATGTCTGCATCCCCTAAGAGACAATTTGGTGGGGGTGGCAGGGATTGGTCTTGACCTCCTTCCTACCTCTGGCCTGAGATGTGGCTGCTTAGTGAATTTTGGGGACATGGTGAGTGAATGAATGAATGAATTTGGACAACCTTTGGGGGCTTCTCCTGAAATCCCTCCAGCAATAAAGCCAGCAGACATCTGATGAGACCTACTGGGTTCGCCAAGAAAAAACACTAATGAATGACATGGCTCCTGGTTTCCTGAAGTTTCTGTGTCTGGTTGCTTAGGGAGACTTTTAAACCCAAATATTCACACAAATAGGATGTCTGACCCTGGCAAGGAGCAGCTGGGTGGCCTAGTGGTTAAGACCAGAGCTTCAGACCATCCTGGGTTGATCTCAGCACTGCCTTCAGTAGCTGAGAGGCCATAGGCAAGTCACCCCCTTTCTGTCTCAGTTTCATCAGTGGCCAAAAGGCACTAATGACAGCCCCACCTGGTGCTGTGTTGAGTTAAATGAGCGTCTGCAGTGTCTCCTCACACCTGCCACCCGATGGTTCTTGCCACATCTGCGCTAAGTCTTCACAAAATGCCTCTGCTTTTATGTCAGCCTCATTCTAAGTAGGAAGTTCCCCAAATCCGTGAGTGTGAAGTGCTGCTTATGTTCTTTTCTAAACTAGAGTCAATCACGACCCAGCTGTAGGAAATGATCATCTACCCACCCAAGACCATGGACCATTTCAGAAGCCGCCGTGGGCTCCCAGGGTATACTCAGGCTCTCCTTGGGGACACTAGAGACCGGCTTCCTGTCTAAAGTGCAGGAAGCCCTCAGGAAGGCCAACCCATCCCTGTCGTGATTGCTCAGCACTGGAACTTTGGAAGAGTTATGTGGCCTCTCTGGCCTCCAGGGCCTCAACCCATAAAGGAGGCTGACGCAGAAACGAGAGGAGACCACTAAATGAAAGTGTTTTTTAAAGCTGGTTAGGTTCTTTCTGAAAGGGAAGCCTCCAGAGCTGGAGGTCTGTGATTGGCGGGAGGCGGGAGCAGCCAGGGCACAGGGAGCTCTGGCCTGGGCTCCTCTCACAGTGCCTGCTTCTAAGGCGACCACATCCTCTTCCCTCAAGAATCTCAACTGGCTCAAGCTAGGGTCTTCCCCTGAAAGGCTCCCTGGGTCATCCCCTGGTGCCCACTGTGTAGACAGGGGTCCAAGCCCCGGCCAGGGAGCCCCACCCCTCACCGTGTTGGGCCAGAGTGACAGTGCGCTGGACGCCCAGGCGCCGGTCTGGTTGGAATGAGAAATAGTCATTGTCGGCGATGACGAACACCTCGTAGGGAATGACGCACTTTCTGGGCACACAGTGGGGAGATGGGCAGGCTGACCAGGGCATGTCACCACTGAGCTGGCAGGACACTGGCTCCAGGGGGTTCCTGTCGAGAGAGCACTTGGCTTAGCTCGGCGGGTGCACTCACCAGGTGTTTACTGAGGGGTCGCCAGTGCCCGGCCTTGTCCAGAGCCAGGGGCCTGGCAGGGAACAAAACACACACATCCTGCCCAGGGAACTGGCCTCCTGGGAGAAGGACACACCCGTTAAACTCCTGAACTAAATACGCAGAGTGTCAAATGGGGAAGTTTTATGTGGATAAATACAGCAAGGAAGGGGGCGAAGCACATGGAAAGGGGGGGTTGGGGGTGGAAGATGCAGTTTGAAATAGTGGGGACAGGTGAGGCCTTACTAAGAAGGTGACATTTGGGCAGGCTCTTCAAGGAGTTGAAGGAAAGCACACAAGTTGGAAGATATGGGATTTCTGGACCCAGGAACAGAAAACTCAAAGGCTCTGGGGCAGGCACAGGTTTGGTGCGTTACCTGATTAGGCATATAACCAGTGCACATGGAGTGTTGGGGGCGTGTTCCAGGAGACTAGTGAGCAAGGTGACAGGACCGGTGTTCACTGTGAGTTATGGGAAGCATTTAGAGAGTTGGTGAGGCAAGGAGTTGTCTAGTTTGACACATGCTTTGAAAGGATTCCTCTGGGTCCTGGGTTGTGAATAAGTGGAGTGGAGAGTGTGGCCATATTGGAAGCAGGGAGAGCAGTTGAGAGGCTGCTGGAATATCCAAGTGACAGGAAGTAGTTTGGACCCAGGCAGTGGTGCCAGCGTGGGTGACAGTCAAGCTCTGTGTGAGGTAAGGTTGACAGCATTTGCCGCTGGCTCACATGCTGCCGTGGGGACAGAAAGGGGGTAGAGGGATGTCAAAACACAACAAACACTTCCTAGCTGTTCATTCTGAGCCACTGGGAGCTCCCATTCAGTGAAGTGAGTAGGGGAAACCACGGCAGGGGAGTCTCTTGGGGGTGAGAATGGGAATTTGGTTTAGGACAGTGAGTCAGAGTTGCCCGTTGTGTAGGTGACCAGGTGCGGAGGCCAGCGGCCTGCAGGTCTGGGCCTTGGAGGATGTCTGGGCTAGAGACCCACCTCGGAGGTCTCCACCACCAGCCTGGGGGCCCTCTGCAGACTGGCTACACAAGAGCACAGGTCGGAGTCCCACTCTGGGCACCTCACGCTGGGCAGAGGAGAGAAAGAAAAGGAGGCAGACAAGGAGAGGGCAAGGGCGGCCAGGGGCACGGGGAGCACCGCGGGGCATGGTGGGTCAGGCCAGGTGCTGGAGGAGCTGTGGGAAGATGCAGTGATCATTGCCTCGGAGCTGCCCATGGGTCCAGCACAAGGAGGGTGGAGGATGACCCTTAGCTCTAACACAGGGGACATTCAGTGACAGACAAGAGTGGTGTGGAGCGCTGATGGGCAGCAGGATCCTAAGGGCACGTTCAGGAAGAAGTAACTGGACAGGCCTTGGGCACAGCAAGTGTTGACCACTCTTGAGAGGAGTGCTGCTGCCAAGGGAAGCCGAGGAAGGGGCCGGCCACAGGGTCGTGGGGTCAGGAGATGCCGGTGCTGCCCACCTTGTTGGTGTCTATAAGGAGGAGCCAAGCGGGTTTGCAGGGTGATTGGGAAAGGTCCCAGGAGGGAACACTGGTGAGGGCACAGAGGAGGGTGGAGACTGGGGGCAGAGATGTCCTTGAGCAACAAGAAGAGGTGGAATTGGTCTCAGGCCTCAGACAGGAGCCAGGACAGGTAACTCACTGTAGGGTGAGGTCTAGTTCAGGGCCAGGCCTGGGGCTGGGGGGTGGGAGAGAGGCCCTCTCTGGGACTTGTCCAGCGGCAGGAAGGAGGTCACAGCGAGGTGGGAGGGCGAGGTGGTACTTGAGGAGTGAAGGAGAGGTGACGGCGTGGAGGTGTAGGGTGACGGGGTGACAGAGCCATCCCCACAGGTGGCTCGAAGGGGATGTGGCTGTCCCTGTGGCTCTAGGTGCCTAATGATGTCACTTACGGCTGACTTAGACTCTCGCCGACATCCCAGAGCACTGCCTGTCACCTCTTGAGGGGGTATGTGCCCAGGATGCCTCAGGTGAGAAAGATGGAAGCCCAGATAGGAGGAACCCTGGAGAGGGCAGAGCCGCCTGACACACGGCACCCTGCTGTGCTGCTCATTGCTGTGTGGCCAGGGTGCGGGCCTCGCCTTACAGCCTCAATTTCTCATTTGGGACCTGGGCACTGTGGCCCTGCCCCACCTGACTCCCAGTGAGGAGGACCTAAGATGGGTCATGGGGACAACTGTGCTGATTTGTGGCAAAATAAGAGAAGAGGTCACCACAGCCATCGTCAACCACAGCCACATCTGCGTACAAGGCTCTGCTCAGACATCCAGTGTCAGATAGCGGGGCCTGCCTGGCAGGGGGCTGGCAGGGCAGGAGCTCCTGGGACGGCCGCTTTCTCCTCTGTCCTCTGCCCAGGCTGCTGACGCTGACCCTCTCCATGCCTCAGCCCCACGCCAGGCACAGTGAACACTGCCACCCTGGCCCTGGCCCCTTAGCCCAGCGCAACTCACTGATTCACCCGGCGATGGAGGGTCACGTTGACGAGCCGCTGGGCATCCTGGGTGTCTGCCCACCTGCAGGTGATGTGGCTGGTATAGTCGTTATAGCAGCGTAGGGTTTGCAGCGGGATGGTTTCTGACCAAGAGAGGAAGACGGGGTCACTTCTCCCTGCAAGGTCCCTGCAAATGGGGCTAGGGCTCTGCCGGGGTGGGGCCTGCTTGAAGACCCTCTTCTCCTCACAGAGACACAGTATTCTCGTAGGTTCTCAGCACGGTTCCTGCGCCCCGGCTGTGTGCTGCTCCTTCCCGGACTACCCCCCGAACATCCCCCCCAGGACAGGGACATGCCTTGGGCAGAGGCCCTGCCCTGGACCTGAGATGCGGCGTGGCAGAGACCCTCCATCCTGGGCCTCAGCCTGGGGGCCCAGTATTTGGAAAAGGAGGTGCGGTTTCCATGGTTGTCCCAGAACCCAGGTCTCTAGGAGCACTTGAGAGGACTCATTCATCCCCAGGAGCCCCGGGAGCACCCCAGCAGGGCCTCCAGGCACAGGGAGGGTGCTGCAGAGGGTGGTGGGGGGATTCCCCAGGTTGAGCCTGCAGGAGCAAAGGCCTGGAGGTGGGAACGGCTGGAGGCTGTCAGTGGAGCAGAGTGTCTGGTTGGGGAAGACGGGACAGAGGAGAGGCCAGGACAGCCACCCTGGAGGCTAGAGGCCTAGAATGCCACCCTGAGAAATGTGGGCAGGGAAGCAGGCACCATCAGCTGGACTTTCCAGGAGACCAGGAAGGGATGAGCAGGTGCACAGGGAACAAGGGAAGGGCAGGATGGGAAGTCCAGGGAAGAACAGGAAGGGAGCAGTGAGGGAGGAGAGTGGGCAAGAAGAAGAGGAGGAGGTGGGGGAAGGGGAGGGACAGGGAGGAGGGAAGCTCTGGTCCTGGGGATGCAGTGGGGGTGGTCTCTCTCCAGGGCCCAGCAGGGAGAAGGGGTTGAGGACTGGGAAGGTGCAACTGGACTCACCCTCTGCCCCTGCCCGGCCAGGCCCCCAGCTCAGAGCCAGCAGGTCCACAAGGAGCAGCACCCAGGTTAGCGCCATGTCCCCAGTCAACTCTAGACAAGCAGGGCTGGCCCACGTGGTTCTGGCTGTGGGCAGGGACAGGGTCCTCAGTGGCCCAGAGTCCCGTGGTCCTGCTCAGCAGGGGGCCAGGACAGGTCCATCTTCTGGCTCCTGGCTCCTGGCCTCTGTCTCCTCTAGGCCTGCAGAAGGAGAAGTCAGCAGGGACCTCCCCTCCCCCTAGTCCCAGGGACACAGCTGTCATTGCTGGGGAGATCCCAGAAAGGGGGCTCTAATGTTTGACACCCTGGGAGAGTGCCCTCCCCTGACCATGGAGCTGAGGGATGTGGGCGTTGTGGCCTCTGAGGCAGTGGATCCCCACTCATGTCCTCGGCAACTACCACCAGGCAGCGACTGAGAACAGTGGAGAGGGAGGCTGAGGCTTTGTTTGGGCTCAAGTTCCCTGGTTCACGTCTGCTCGGGGGAGTCACTGGGTGTTGTGCCTGGTGTCATCCCCTGGTGCGATCATGCACACATCCTCTCTGGAGCACACAGGTCAGGGCTCCCCCGCCCTGCTCGTTGACTGTCATCCCTCCTGACACCCCGAGTAGGCCAGTTCCCCTTTCTCCACATAGCCTGGGAATTTCCTCCTCCTCATTTCGCCCAGCCAGGGAAGTCCCCAGGAGGGCAGAGCAGGAAGCTGTGCTCCTTCTCTTCCATAAGATTGTTCGAAACTTCACTCGAGATGCTCATCCACACACCCCTACACAAACAACACACACATGCCCTGACACAGACACACACATACACACATAGACACACAGACACACACATAAACACACATACACACCTACGCACACCTACACACACAGACACACCACACTCACATACACAGACACACACACACACACACACACATAGTAACACACACACACACACACATATATACATATACACAGACATATTCACACATGCACACACATAGACATACAGAAACATAGACACATATACAGACACATAGACATACATACATACACATACAGACATATATACACCTACATATACACACAGATACACATATACATACACAGACACACAGACACAAAGACACACACACCTACACACATATATACACCTACACACAGACACACTACATTTATATACACATACACACATACACACAACGTACACATACATGCATACACAAATACACACACGAGCACACATACATATACCCATAGACACACATACAGACACACATGCACAAACACATACACACATACATTGCATACACGGACACACAGACATAATTACACAGACACAGACATGCATGCACACACATAGACACACAGATACATAGACACATATGCAGACACACATAGACGTGCACATACACACACATACAGGTGCATATACACCTCCGTACACACACACACACACACACACACACACACACACAAAATGTGTCACTAGACAGGCTGACTGGACATAAACTCTGTGTTCCCCAAGGATGTTCTGTAGGATGAAGACAAGGAACCAGGAACCAATGTAACAAGATGGAATATTTGATTTTAAAATGCCAAGATAATTGAATAACAACATAAAAAATATTGTCTTAAATCCCCATCTCACACCATTCCCCAAATAGCAGGTTAATTAAAAACTTAACTCAAAAAGTTAAATCATATAAAACTTGCAAACCATAGATGTGAATACTTTTGAACGATTTAAGCTTAAAAGCAGTAGAAGAAATCAGAGACAAGGACTGACAGAGGTACATCAAAGTGAAATCTGTACTTTATAAAGCATACTGAACCATCAAGCAAAAGACAAAGTGGAAAAAGAAAAACCTCCAGGATTACCAGAACTCGATGCCATGCCTCGGTGGCGTATAACCAATAGACACTCATCCTCACAGCTCTGGAGGCTAGAAATTTCAAGGTCAAGGTGCTGGCGGGTTTGGTACTTGGTAAGGGCCTGTTCCTGATAGATATCGCACTGTAGTCTCACACGAGAGGGGCAAGAGAGCTCTTCCAGGGCCTTTTCTAGCGACACCGATCACCTCCCAAAGGCTCTACCTCTAGACACCCTCACACTGAGGATTAGGCTTCAACAGATGAATTTGGGGGCTTAAACAAACATACCATGGCAGCCACAATTAGGGAGGGCTGGTTAGTGTCTTTCGCTGTAAAAGGTTACAACAAGTTAATGTCACCAAAGAACACAAACGGAATGTTCACACACATGGGAAGAATTCACAGTCATGGCTAACCGTATTTTAATGTTCTCCATGAGTGAGGCGTTGTTCAAAAGGCTTTACAGATATTAACACATCTAGGCACAGGTTACCATGAGAGCCCCCACTTTACAGATGAGGAAACAAAGGCGGGGACATTAGGCAGTGGGTCCCCAGTCACACAGCCAGGAAGGAGCAGGCTAGATTTGAAGCCCACGGCAGGTCGGCTCTCGACTCTGTGTCCTCAACCACTATACCTACAGTGATTGTATTTCCCGTCATCAGTATCGGGCATGTGTATGTATGTAGGTGTATATGTGTGTGTGTGTGTGTGTCTATTCATGTCTGTATATGTGTCTATGCATCTGTATGTCATCAGTACGAGGGTATTTCTTGACCCAACAGACACTTTTACAGACATGCTCTGATACAGCAAAAATAAAATGAAACTTTGAAACATCTAAATTGGCATCCTTGGGGAGATTTGAGAATTCACAGTCACTGGAAAGAAGAAACTGCTATGCAAAGAAGAGAGTTTTTGACATTTGAAAATATGAGACTCATAATTAAAAAAAAAAATCAATGACTGGCCAAACCAAAAAATGAACACCACACATAAAAAACTTAGATGTGGCAGACAGAGTAAATAGGCAAAGAGATGAAATACCTTTAAGGAAAAGTTGAGACCTGGAAAAGAGATTCCAGAATTCCAGCATTCAAAAGGCAGAGAGAATTAGGGCAGGTGTGGCAGAGAGTATCTGTCACCTAGCTGTTCCCTTTCTCCCAGCAACAGAAGTCCAGGTTTTATCCAGGTTTATTGCTGCACAGACTAAAAGGTTATATTTCCTATGCTGTCCTGCTGCTAGGTGTGGTCAAGTGACTAAATGTTTTCCAAGGAGATGTGAGTGAAAGCACTGTATTTGTCTTCCAAAAGCGGCTGCTTAAAGGCAGTTGGCTAAGGTGAAGGGGTTCGTTTTTTGCCCTTCTGCCTTTCTTCCTTCTTCCTGCCCGCAACTTGGAAGTGATAGCTGGCACTCCAGCAGCCACTTTGGACCTTATGGTTACCATGAGGACGGAAGATATATACAAGGATAATGCAACAGAAAGAGAGGAAGCTGGACTCCTGTGGTCACTCTGGAGTTACCACACCAGCCTGAGATTCCTACCACTGGATATCTTTTATGTGAAGGAAAAAGAAGCCTCCATATTGTAAAGCCACTGTTGTTTGGAGATTTTTCATGTGAAACCAGGTAGAGAACTTCATACGGCTTTCACGGAGACAACAATTCACGAAATGAAGAGCAAGATTCCTTTAAAAAATATTTTTTAAAGGCAGTAGCAAGGACTTCCCTCAAGGGGTGCTACTTCACAGAGATTTTGTAGTAGAGGACAGAGAATGGGCTTAATTTCCAAGATTTCTTTTAATAGGGCAATGCCTGGTTTACACTGGTAAGCTTTTAGTCTTCCAAGAATAAAAGGATCAACCTAGAGAAGCTTCCAGAAGAAAACAAACAGGTGACTTTAAACGGAACAAAGGTCAGGATAGCGGGAGATTTCTCATGAGCAGCCTTGAATTCTAAATGCATGTCTTGAAAATACCAAGGGAAAACATGTTTAAACCTAGAATCACAAAATGCCAAGTTTTCTGTGACATTCAAGGACAACAAAAAATTTGGGAGTATGTAAAGACAAAAAAAATTTTTGGATCTTTTCTGGAAAAAATGACTCTAGGCTATATTTCAGGGGAAAAAAATCCTAAGGAAGAAAGGTAGGACGCAATAGAAGCAAAGAATTCAACAATACTTACAGGTAAGTGATGAAGAAATATTATTGCACAAAGTAAAAGTAAATACACATGTGATAATATTGAACAAAAATTCAATACGTGGGTTTTAACGTAGGAGTTGGCTGTAAGGCTAGGTGGAGACTGCAGGGAAACTGAAAATCTGCTGAGATCTCATGTTGTTTGGAAGAGTTTATATGTGCTCATTGAACCTAAATGCTGTGGAAAATACACGCTAAACACGTGTTAAAATGTAAGTGTTAAAAGTCACTAAGAATGAGGATGTTATAAACACGGGGCCAAGAGGATGACAGAGAAGGAGTGGGAGGAGAGAGAGAGGGAGAGAGAAAAGAGAAGAGAAAAACCAAACATCTTTTCACTCAAGATAAAGACACACATAAAAATCTTATGAGCTTATGAATTAATCTGAGCTTATGAAGAAATTTCATGGTAGGAATAAAAACTGGGGTGGGGGGGGACCAACACACAACTTCACTTGAAGGAAAAATAATTTCTTTTTTTTTTGAGTTGAAGTCTCATTCTTGTCGCCCAGACTGGAGTGGAATGGCACGCTCACCACCACTGCCGCCTCGACCTGCTGGGCTTAGGCAAGAAAAATAATTTCATAGGACGATCTGACAAAGACTTTTCAAAGAAGAATGCATCATGGCCAAGTGGAGAATATTTCATAAATGGAAGGTGAGCCCTTAGGAAATCTATTTATGATTTAAAAAAAAAACAGATGATGAGATTCAAAGCGAGAAAAAGGATGAGTTCATCCTGACAGATGCTTCTAAATATTTAATAATAAACACGTCACTCCTGATTAAATGAGCAAGCAAACCTTGACAAATGAAGAAGGGGAGGAACCACTGGCAGTACTGAGTAGCACCAGAGACCGAAGGCAATGGCAGAGTCAATGCAGTGTCAACGGGGGGATCGTTAGTGCCCTCTTGTCAAAGGCACAAATGGGAAACAACTCCCACTACTGCCTTTATCTTCAGTGGTAAATCTCCCCAAATAAACCGGGCTCGGTGGCTCAGCCTGTAATCCCGCGCCTTTGGGAGGCTGAGGTGAGTGAATTGCCTGAGCCCGTGGGTTCGAGACCCGCCTGGGCAGCGAGACCTCATTTCTACAATAAATCAAAAAATCAGCCGGGCGTGTAATTCCGGCTACTTGGAAGGCTGAGGCGGAAGGATCGCCGGAGCCCAGCAGGTTGAGGCTGCGGTGGCCGGGAGCGGCCACTGCACTCCAGTCTGGGCGACAGAGTGAGACTCCAACACACACACACACACACACACACACACAAATCTCCCCAAATAATCCCTAAATTTAATGCAACAAAAAGGGGAAATTCCAAAAGGATTTTTAATGGCCTTGGCAAACTGATTCTAAATTATAACAAACCAGCCGAGTAAGCACAGGGGCTCATGCCTGTAATCTCAACGTCTTGGAAGGCCAAGTTGAGAGAATTGTTTGAGCCCAGGAGTTTGAGACCAGCCTCGGCAACATAGCAAGACCTTGTCTCTACAAAAA
>NW_007246403.1:598317-614622 GCF_000164805.1 Carlito syrichta | reverse complement strand
CTAAAAAAAAAAAAAAAAAAAAGCAAGGCGTGGTGATGCTCGTCTGTAGTCCCAGTTACTCAGGAGGTTGAGGTGGGAGGATCACTTGAGCCTCAAAGCTGGAGGCTGTGGTGAGCTGTGATCATGCCACCCCACTCTAGCCTAAGCAACAGACAAAGTAAGACCTCAGCCTCCAGGCTTTTTTTTTAAAAGTATAACCAAAGATGAGAGACTTGTTCCATTAGCTAGAAAAATAATAATAAGGAATATAATAGTATAAGGAATATAAAACAGTAGACAGAACAGAAAGTAAGGAAAATAAGCAATATAGAGAATTTTAGGAATAGTGGCATTTCAAATCATTGGGACAGGGACTATTATTACCATAATAATAATTATTATTATTTGAGTCAGAGTCTCACTCTGTCACCCAGGCTGGAGTGCAGTCGCACGCTCATGACCACTGCAGCCTCGACTTGCCGGGCCCAAGCAATCCTTCTGCCTCAGCCTTCCAAGTAGCTGGAACCACAGGCATGTGCCACCATGCCCAGCTAATTTTTTTATTTATTTAGAGACGAGGTCTTGCCATGTTGCTCAGGTTGGTCTTGAACTCCTGAGCTCAGGCAATTCTCTTGCCTTGGCCTCCCAAAATATTGGGATTACAGGCGTGAGCCACTGCCCCTGGCTGGAACATAATGCTTTTATTTAGAAATTTTTCTTTCTAATTTCTGGTTTGAAATCAGGATATATGCAGTCAGTAAAATTTAGCTGACTTCACAAGGTATGCATCTTAGGTGATAGTTCCATCCTTGGCATTGTACCTTAAATTAAGTACCTGTCACTAGGTGGGAGTTGATACCTATTAGTGTATCAAAGTGGACAATGGTGGCTTTTAGGGTGTCCAGGGGTGGCTAATCAATGACTGAGCAGATGGTTCATTCAGATCTATCTATCTATCTTTAAACATTTCTAATGAGAGATGGCAGCTTGTGATTTTGCCCAGATGTCTTGAAATTTTGCCCAGGCTGGTCTTGAACTCCTGACCTCTAGCAATCCTCCTGTCTCTGTCTCCCAGAGTAGTGTGATGATAGGCATGAGCCACCATGCCTGGCCTATCGATTTATCTATCTGGACCTGGAATGCTGTGTCCCATGCTAACCATGTACATGCACGTTTGCCACATCACACATCATTTCTTTGGTGCACATTCCCAGAAATGGAAGGACTGAGTCCCAAGGAATACACACATAGGGGGTGTTTGATACATTGCCAGGCTGCCCTCCAGAATGGTTGTACCAGTCTACCCCCTCCTCACCAGAATATGAGAGAGATTGTCCCAGCGTGGCTTCCAGGTGGCAGAAGAAGGCAAATGAGATAGAATCTTTCAGCCAGTGGCTAGAGCAATGCTGAAATGAGCATCACGGTTGACAGACTGTGCTCGCAGCATTTACCCAGATGTTGATAATCCAGTTGGTAAGTGGGAACTTTGCTAATAGAGTACTCAAGCAGATAATCTTGGAATCTTGCGCCTGGCAATAGTTATTTTTAAAAGTTAGATTATTATATTACACATGACCCATCCCGCAAAATTCTAGATGGATCAAAAATCTAAAAGTAAAAGATAAAAAGAATAAAGCATTACAAATATTTCTGTAACCTTAGAAGTTGAACAAGACACCAAAACCATAACGTAAAAAATATGACAGCTTTGACTTAGCATTTAGAACATTTTTACATGACACAAGATATCTCAAACACGGTAAAGAAAGAGGACAAGTGATAATCTGGGAGGATATCTTTTGAGAATACATAAATGAATTGTTGATACACATGATCAATGAGTCACTCAGGAAGTTAAGATGTAACAAACAAAGAGCTCATCCAGAAACTATGCAGGACTTCCCCACATTCATCATAAACGAAATCCAAATGGCCAAGAGACATATAGAAGGTGCACAAACTCACCCATAATCAGGGAAAGGAATTCAGCAACAGTGAGATCATTTTCATTCATTACACTGGGCAAAAATGAAAGACTGAGAATATCCCTAAAGATAAATCAGCTTTTTCATGCACTATATTGAGTGTGTTAGTTCAGCGACTTTGAGGGTGATTGGAGAACACCTATTAAAATTTTAAATACACAACTTCTTGCACAGTGAATCTGCATCTGGGACTCTAGATTACAGAAACATTTTCATAGGTGTGAAACAATTGGAAACACCAGAAGTGTCTATCCAATATGGGATTAGACACATTGTGGTGTGCCTATACTAATAATGTCCTAGAGTTAATTAATGAGTTAAGTCATATGTATTACTGTGGAAATTTGGGAACATTCCAAAACATAATAGTAAATAAAAATATAAGAACAATATTTATACAATCCTATTTCTGTAAAAAGAAAAATTATATGCTTGTATCATGCTTAGAAATTGTCCTAGAAGTAAAATCTGGAACTAGGGAATAGTGATGACTCAATTCTGCATTATTCAAATTTTTAAAGCAAGGCTCTATGTGTTTCCTTGCTTAACATTAAATACACGTATTAAATGACTCACAAACTCTCCTATAGTACTCATATACCCTTATATTGGAACAATATAAATAAAACTGATAAATGAAAAAGATAGTGGCCAAAGCAAATTGGAAAGGCTTACTCATGAACAACTTGAAAAGCAAGAAAGATGACAGAAAAAAAATACAGTCTTGTTATGCGAAATTATAGCAGCAGGGCCTCTGAAGACTAAAATTTGCACATAAGCAACTTGTCACTGGTGTCTTTCTGGTGAGGCCCCACGGGCTCATACCCATATGCGGACCCACCGAAACACCTGCCTCTCATCCTCAGAGCAAGCACACACACCTGCACACACCCTGAAACAGACGCTCCCCTTCTCCTCTTCCCTCCATCCCTCCCCCACACCAACCCCACCCCCAGCCCTCCAGCCAACACAGAAGTATAGAATATTCACAACTTGGCCCTAGCTCAAATAAGAAACAGTGGTTGAGGGCCGAGTGTGATCATTTAAAGAGAAAGAGAGACAGCTAGAGACGCCCTGCATGTCTCTGGGCACGGGGCTAGTTCCCTTCTCAAGTTCAAAGTGAGCTTCCCAAGCTGCACTCAGCTCTGGGCCCCTGCACGGCAAGATTCTAGGTTTCACCCTCTGCCTCTCAGTCTCTGTGCACCCTTGCATGCCCACGGATATTCACATGCACACCCACAGACACACACACACACAGACACACACAAACACACACAGGCACATACACAGATACATAGATACAGGTATACACAAGCATAAGTGGAGACAACACACACACTCGCAGACACACAGTCATACACACAAGAACACACAGGCATACGCAGACACACACACAGATACACACACAGGCACATAGACACACAGAGACACAAACCCAGGCATACATAGACACACACACACAGGCACATACACTCTTTCTAAACCAGAATGCCCCCCGTCTGTGCTCCCCATTCCATGGACGAGGAGACAGAAGCCCACAGCAGAAAGGGGATTCTCTCTGTTGCCAATACCTCAGTGACAAGAACAGTGGGACAGATCCCAGATGCCTGACTTCCAGGCCTGAGCTCTCCCCGCACCCCCATGTGCCCTCCCCACCAGGACAGCAGATCTTGCTGGTGAGGCTAGGTCCTTCCCAAAGCCCTCCTACAAAACCTAAGCAGGTTGGCACCCCTGGCTGTTTCCCCACCCACTGACTACCAGAGGAGTCTGGGCTCAGGACGTCCCAAGAGGCCAAGCCCTAACCATCCCCTCAAGTCCTCAGGGCACAGCTGCCCACCCAACACCCCAACTCCCCTGTCCTTCCCCACCCTGGGCTCCCCACACATACCACTGCTCCCGGGCCATACCTCTGTGTGGTGGGACAGACCAGCCCTCTTCTGGAGCTGCACACAGCAGCGGGCCCCTCACGCTTCCCATTTATGTGACGTCGTTAGGAAACCAAGAAGCAGAAAGAGGAAGCGGTGCCGGCCAAGGCCTGCCTTGCTGATAATGCACATGACTCTTCTTTCTGCCAGAAGGACTTCTGCCCTGCTTTGTCCTCCTATAAACTCCTACGCATCCTTCAAGCCTCAGCGCTCACACAGGCTCCTCCATGCAGCCTTTCCTGACTCCTCCACAGGAATGCAGGGAGGTGGCTGCTGTAATCACAGCCAGTGTGAGCCCAGAGCCGGAGGGAGCTGGGCTGGACACCCAAGTCCGCTACCTAAAATGAGACCTTATGCAAATCATTTCCACGTCACTTCTCCAAACCTTGGCACCTCTGTCTGCCACTTTTGCAGAAGCATCTACAAACATGGAAGGGCTGTTGAGGGAATCCAGGGAAATGCTGCATGGGAAGTCCTTAGCTCAGAGCCGGCCACAGGCGACCCCCCAGGTGGTAACTGGTGGCAGTTTGACTCCCTGGTGTCTTCTTCTGCTCCCACTCCCATATGCCCTACAGTTATGTGTGGTCATGGCTGTCTTTCCTCCAACACGCCTACAGGACTGGCTTGTATATGGCTCGCAATTTTCTTCCCAGTACCCAGAACATAGCCCGGGACAGAGGAAGCTTTTAGGGATTGTGTAAATGATTTAACAAACGAGTAGCTCTCTGAGCACAGCAGGGCTGGTGGAGTCAAGGCAAAGCTAAGTGAGGCACTTTCTTGAGTACAAAATTCAAGGAGGCACCCCAAAATCCAGTCATCAAGGTAATATTTGAATGCAATATGGTAAAGAATTACAATTAATGCAAAAAATATTTATGGTGAAGCAAATATGAAAAATCTTCAGGAAAGACAGGATGGGTTACAGTGCCTTGTCTGTCCATAATTGGGTCTGAAGTAAAAGGAAACGCAGGTACATTTCTCCTGTGCTGAGAGGCAGTCACCTCCCAGGGGAAGGGAACAGTGGTGAGCTGGAATGAGAATGGAGGGGCAGGAGCTTGCCCGAAGTCACTGGATTGGGGTCTGATTGTTCTTTGCTTTCCCCTGCCAGGGAGGACAGGGCTGGCCAGGAATCTGCCCTGGCAGAGAAAGCCAGGGCTGGAGGGCAGCGCAGTGGTTCTCTGTGGCATGCCAACCGGTGTGACGTCCATGCCTTGTGTGGAGAGTTCCTGCAGAAGTTTATCCAGGGCTGGAGAGGATGGCACTGAAGTAGTGTCCTGGTGTTCTTCCCTCCCGCTGCCCCCACTTGGCCTGTTTTCCTCAAGTTCCTCTTTGATGCTGGCCAGGGCTGAGGGCCTAGAGCTCTTGGGGACACAGAGGGGGCCACTGGGTGAAAAATCAAAGACACCGAGGCTCTGAGTCAAAATAATTCAAAACACCAGACTCCCAAGTGTGAAGAAGTCTGAGAAACAAGTCAACCAGATAGTTCATGGGACTTACCCTTCCCTTTGGGAAGTCATTGACAGAGCAGCATAGGATAAACACCTGCATTTGAATGAGTTGAAAAGAGCTCTCTTGATGAGTATTAAAAGTTCTCAGTGAGAAGAATCACTTTGTCAGGGTTTAACTGAATTTTTTTCCCTCAGTGGTATACAAAATATTGTGTCTTATAACTGATGACATTTTAGAGACTAAGAAATCCAGGAAAATATTGGTAGGAACATAATACTCCCAGGGACCAGGGTTTGAGCATTTATGCTATGGCCAGCCCCTGGACCCAGCATTTCACCCTCTTCAGTCTCTCACAGTATCCTTTATGTAACTGTTACTGTCTTCACCTTGCTGATGAAGAAATTGAGGCTTAAAAGGAAAAGCAACTTGTCAAAAGTAATAGAACTAGTGTACAGTAACATTGCATTTTTTTTTCCATTTTTATTTTTGTTTTGAAACTATTTCAAAAAGCGTTAGTCAGAGGGTGGGAAAAAGACTCTCACACACCGTTCACATGGAAACCCCAGTGAGTTTCACTAATTGTCTCACTAATGTACTTTGTTGGAGAGTCCATCCGGGACCATGTATGTCTCTCCAGTCTTGCCTCAGTTTCCCTTGACATCTCTGAAGACTGCAGGCCAGCTGTTCGGCAGAATGTCCCTCGGTTTGGCTTTGTCTGATGATTCATCCCAGGGTGTGCATTCACTGTGTCCCCTCAGGTCTCAATGTCAACCTGTCCCATGACGAAGGATATTCACTCTGACCATTTGATTACGTTGGTGCCAGCCAAGTTTCTCCATGGCAGAGCGACTTCCCCCAAACCCCATTATAATTAACACATATTTAGTGTGAAGATACTTTAAAACTTCCTGAATCCCACTTCCACCACTAATCTGATGTTCCTTAACTAAATTAAATATTACCACGATGATCATTGCCAAATCACGATTTGTAAAATTCTATCATCCATTTTGCGTGAATTAGTTGGTATTCTACCTAAGAAAGGTTTCTTTCGTTCTCGTGTTCTTATTCACTTAATCAATGGACTCACGGATTTCTATTTTATTACATGGGTGATAGCCAGTTGTTATCATCATTTACTTTAATACCTCAGTCACCCCAGCTTTGGCTGGTGACAACTCCTTTCACTGGGCTCCTGTGTCCTTTTGACATATCCATTGTTCCGTAAGACCTCCCTGACTCTCAGGCACCTGAGATGCTCCAGCCTCACCTTGTACTTGTATCACCCTGGCCTTAGACTTGGGCATTTTTCCAAGGAGTTCTGGCTCCTCTTTGTGGAGAACTGTATTTACAGCCAAGATCTAAGTACAAGGTGTTCTTGCTCCTTGGAAATGAATGAATGAATGAATGAATGAGTACATATGTTGACAGCTACGTTTATTTCTCTATCAATAATTTGGAAAACCGTGAGTTTATACATATGCTGCCAATTCCAATCCAACCCCATACGGTTCTTTCTGGCTTTCTCCCTGCCTATTTCTGTGCCTCTTCTTGATTGTGAGGAACTAGACCACTGTACATGTATTTAGCTGCTCCCCTACCCCTGACCCACTGCATACAACCCCTTCTGTGCTGGGATGGGCCCTGCCCTGAGCTCACACCTTCTCTCATGGGTTTGGATGGTATCTCCCAAAAGGATTTGCTGAAGTCCTAACCCCTAGTATCTCAGAATATGACCTTTTTTGGACGTAGAGCTTTACAAAGGTAATCAGGCTGAAATGAGGTCTTTAGGGTGGACCCTAATCCAATGTGACTGTGTCCTTATAAAAAAGGAGAAGTTTGGACCCGGAGACAGACAGGCCTAGAGGGAAAACAATGTGGAGACACAAAAGAAGAAGGCCATGTGATGGGAATGATGTGTCTACAAGCCAATGGTCACCCAGGATTGCTGGCTACTGCTAGAAGCTGGAAGAAGCCAAGGAGGAGTCTCCCCTAGAGCTGTCGGAGAGAGTGTGGACTTCTAGCCTTCAGAACAGGGAGACAAAACATTTCTGTTGTCTAAAGTCATCCAGTTTCTGGAGCTCTGTTACAACAGCCCTGGAAAACAGATACACCTAGGTGGTATGAAGCCTGGCTACTGTTGGGTTACCTTCTGGAGCTTTGCAGGACTACCAGCCCGGGCAACTTGGCGAGACCTCATCTCTACAATAAGCCAAAAATTAGCCAGGTGTGGTAGCATGTGCCTGTAGTTCCGGCTACTTGGAAGGCTGATTAGCGTTTTGTTATTATTATCATAAAGTTTTTAGAAAATAATATGGGATAACCTAGTGGTAGGGAAGGATTTCTTAAACAGGACACAGATAGCGTCTATTATTTAAAAACAGAAAAGCAGCTGGGTGCAGTGGCTCATGCCTATAATCCCAGCACTTAGGAAGGCTGAGGTGAGAGGATTGCCTGAGCCCATGGGTTCGAGACCAGCCTGGGCAACTTGGCAAAACCTCATCTCTACAATAAATCAAAAAATTAGCTGGGCATGGTGGCATGTACCTGTAGTTCTAGCTACTTGGAAGGTTGGAACAGAAGTATCATCTGAGCCCAGCAGGTTGAGGCTGTGGTGGTCGTGAGCATGCCACTGCACTCCAGCCTGAATGACAGAATGAGACTCCAACGAAAGAAAGAAAGAAAGAAAGAAAGAAAGAAAGAAAGAAAGAAAGAAAGAAAGAAAGAAAGAGAAGAAAGAAAGAAAGAGAAGAAAGAAAGAAAAAGAAGAAAGGGAGTCTAAATCCAAATTGTAAGATAGGCCCATCTGTATCCAAAGGTTATGCTCCAAGTATTCTTGTCTTGTTATAGACTCACAGGAGCGATCAACATAAGCCTGTCAGCAACTTGTCTTAAGCTCTCTAGCCCGTGCTGGTGCCCTGTGGCCTATAGACCAACATGGTCTACAGCCTGTTTATACTTAGTCCACGAGCTAAAAATGTTGGGGGAAAAAAATCTAAAAATTTTGTGATGTGAAAATTATATCCAGTTCAATTTTTATATAATTCAACTACTTTTATCGGAACACAACTCCACTCTTTCGTGTTTTCTGTGGCTGCACTGTGTCTTTGTGATACAATTGGCAAAGTCAAGTCACTGAAACAGAGACTGCACAGCCCACAAATCTGTATTTACTGTCGGGTTCTTTATAGAAAGCCCTATTCTAGTGTAGCTATTCCAACAGCCTCCTGTTGGAAGATGCGGAAGACAGAGGTGATGTCGATTAAAGAGACAAGGGAAGCCTTCAGGGCACCGAGTTATGAAGGAGGGTGTAAGATTTTGAAATTCATGAACTAATTCATCCATTTGAAGGGTGTCGAATACCTGCTCTGTGCTAAGAAATGAAGTGTGACGATGACGGCATGGAGTTTACAAGTTAGGGGCGTGATGCACAAACCTCTCTTGCCTGTGCACCAGGAAGACCCCCACTCACGGTGGAGGCATGTAGAAGCCTGAAACTTATCTCCTGGGGGTCAAAGGAAGGTCCACAGGAAGTGGCCCCAGAGCTAGACCTTGGGTTTATGGAGAGTCTTGCCAGACAGAGGAAAGGAGTAGCCAGGCAGTCTTGGATACAGTAGCTTTGGCTTTCTGACTCATCATCCCTGGGGTTTACTCACCAATCTGGCTAGCTGAGAGGATACCAGGGAGTCAAGAGGGCCTCTAATGGGACTGGCCCAAGCCCCACTTCCAGGCTCACAGGTGACGAGTGGAACTCCAAGGTCAGAGCCATTGAGAGATTGAGTTGAGACCAGTGCTACTTCTGTGGTCTCTGAGGAATTCAGGAGCAAATGTGGGATCCTGACCTTGCTATGCACTCTCTTCCTCCATATAGCTCCTGGGACTTTGGGAAGAAAGATGACCAAGCGAGGCTCAGCATGTCCTATTCCCATGGGCAGCTCTGCGGGATCCTGCCTCTGCCCTCCCTTGAATCTCTGCAGACCTTGATTTCAGCATCTGCCATGTTCTGCTATAGGTGCTCGCACTGTCTCTCTTGCTGGCCTGGCAGCCAATCAGAAATGGGGACCCTGCCGTTTATCTTTGATTGCCAGTGAATGCTGAAGAATGTAGATGCTCAATCCATGTCTGTTGAACAGACTAGAAAGTCTCTGAAGTGAATGGAGTGCTCGGGATGAGACTGGATCAAGTACAAATCGACACCAAAGATGACTTCAGTAGGACATGTGTGGTACATTGGTCTCAGAAGTTTCAGACTCTTCCATTTGTGCTTTTCAGGATAGGTACTAAATTCTCTTATGTGTCTAGTCTGAGAATTTATCTACCATCATGTATTTTTTCAATGTTATGGTATCTCAGTGACTTCCTTCTTCTTTATTGAGCAACTGCAACTATCGAAACCTCAACTCATTATCTCCCCAGCACAGCCATTCCTGTCCCAAAGGTCCTTCCCTAAACAAGTGACAAGCAAACCCTCCAGCCCTCTCACCATCCCACTGCTGCCAGGCTGAGTGCTAATTCAGCCTCAGACCTCTGTCACTTTCTATCTGTCTGCTACCCACTAGGCCTTACTTGAGTCTCTGAGAGTTTCCCATCAGAGGGTCCTGCCTTACCTTCCCCACCAACATGTGCCCTTTCTTACAGGCTGCCATGTCACACACCTCCAGGGGCACCATTCACGTTGTGTTCTATGGGATGTGAATGGTGTCTCCCAAGCTTGGCAGCAGAGTGACCCTGAGTGGATACCAGAGTGATCTGTTGCTCCCTTCCCCAAAATCCCATCACTCAAGGGGTTCCCCTCACCAAGCACCTTGGCTCTGAGCCCTCACAGTCGTTCAAGACACTTTACAAGTCTATCTGTTCAGTTTGACATCTTACCACTCCCAGTTTCCCTGTACCAGGCCATCCTCTCCAAGCCTGCTGGCCCCAGTATCTTCTCCAATCCCAATCTCTGTGTCCCCATTCAGCCATTCAATTCACCCAACCAACCTTCTTGAACATCTACAGGAGGCCACACCCTCGTTCTAGGTCCTTGAGATGTGTCAGTGACAAACCAGAGCAGGGTCTCTGCTTTGGGGACTATTACGGTCTTGCAGGGGAGAGACCAAATCTACCATGAACATCGCGAGTTAGTAGGAATGTAAGGCTTATAGAATTTTGGAAGGGTTAGGGTTAGGGTGCAGTGGAAAGAGGAGAGTCATGAGGTGATTGGGCAGATGGGGAGGCCAGGCCCCAGATGAGCTGAAATATCAGGGTACACCTCCATGAAAGAGCCCTGTCTACACTTACCATCAGTGTCTCTCCCTCCCACTTATTCTTCAACCGGTAAAACCTGCTCCACATCCCTGCCTTGATGAGGTCAACAAAGGCCTCCCTGTGCCCAAGCCAGGGCTCATTTTTCTGTACAGTCACAGCAGAAGTGGCACTGTGGAACATTTGGTACTTCCTGAAGTCTGTGTATGCCTTGGCCTCTGTGACACCACCCTCTCCTGTGGATCTTTTGCGGGCTCCTTGGTGACCCCTCCCTTCTTTCTCTGCTCATCCCTTAGGTGATGGTATTGCCAGGGCCCCACATATGCCCTCAGCTCATCTCGAGAGGTGTTTCCCTAGAGAGTTCCATCCAAGCAAACGCTGTGAACCCAGGTCTCTGTTTCTCCCCCTGATCTTTGGAGAGGTCTCATGCTCCTTTCTGTCTCTGAAAGTCAAGAACATTACCCTCGCACCACAGACGTGCTCTGGGTAACTAAGTCTCAGGGGGCCCCTGGCAGAGCAGCCAGAGGTGATGGGGGGTTTGGGTTGGAGTCTGAGGTCTGGGTTAAGAGGAGGAACATGAGAAGGCTCGTGGGGGTGGGGTGCAGGGAAATATGGTCACAAGAGAAGCCCAAGAGAGAGAAATAGACGGTAGGAGCTCCTGGGGATTCCATTTTGGAGGGTGCTGCCCTGCTCTGTGTGCTCAAACTCAGAATCAGGGTCAGGCAGGCTGCCCAGATCCTCCTTCACTCCAGCACAGGGTGTTTGGCAAGGGAGCCTTCTCCTCTGCCTGTTCCTGCTTCCTGCCTTCCGCGGTTTAGCTCCAAAGTCACACTGATAAGAGGAACTGGCACGATAGTGTAGGCATGTGACACCAGCTTGACCAGTTACCAGGAGCAGCAGTGCAGCAGCTGGACTCCACATTTCTTTCAGGCGTCAGGCTCTGGTTCACTGTTTGTAAAAGACGCCATTTTTTCATTGAACCATGTTGACTTTCTACATAGCCACACACTCCCATGTACAAGCCCCCTATTAACAATCCACACTCCCAAGGACACGTGCCCCATGGGTAAGAGGAAGCAGAAACAACCAACACCAGGTAAAGACCTCCAAGAACCAAAGACATTGGGGTCATCTGATCTCGGATTTAAAGTACATTCCTGTCCCCAGTCCCAAGAAGGTGGAAAGTGGTTAGTGGAAGCTACTCCTGGTCATTCTCCTCCTGCCAGTGTTGGAGCAGAAAGCGGAGAAGCACCTGGGTTATTGAAGAGCTCAAGACCCTTAACTCCCCTGTGTGATACTGCTGTACCAGATTCTGCATCTGAAGGGGAACAAAGCCCTTGTTCCTTGGTTGCTTTCAGTGGCTTTTTGGTGACTCGCAGCTGACAGCACTCTGACAGTCGCCCCCTCTATAAGCTATGTATTCTGTTCCCCTTCTTTGTTGGTTTCCCCCACCCCCACCCCTAGACCATCGCAGTGGCTTCGCCCTGAATCTTCTGCTCTTCCAAGATCAGAAAGGTGCTTGATGCACCTCTCACCAGCGGGAGCATCCTGAGCTGAAAATTGGGAAATGGAGTGGAGGCTCAAACCTGTGCTCCTGAAACCACCTGCTGGTTTTGGGGGGCAGGCCAAGGTGGTGAAGGAGATACTGAGAACCAAACTCTGTGGTTTGGAGTCATGAGGAAGATAAGTCCGTCAATGTCTCATCTGTGCAGAGACAGATAAACAACAGCCCCTGAGTTAGAAGTTGCAGGAAAATCCCTTCCTGAGAAGCCACACTCCCTTCCTAGAGCCAGGCTCTTCTCAGAGTCTCCATGTAGGAGACTTCAGTCCTATGAGACTTCAGCGATTATGGTGGTAGGCTGTGGTTGCCCAAAGAGAGGACTGTCCCTGTCCTGGGTTGATTACAGTGACAGAGAAAGAGGACTGTTCGAGGGGCAGGTTATCAGCAGGGAGCTGGGCCCCAAGCCTGAGGGTGGGCCCCCAGGTGCAAGGACAGGAGGGGAACCGGGTTGAGACTGGATGAGGCAGGCTTCCATCTCAAACTTCTTAGGACAGGGCACCTGCCATTGGAAGGAATGTAGAAATTCACCCATCAGGTGTTGGTGAGTCCTGGCCTTTGGAAACCAAGATGGCCCCGGGAGTGAGAACAGAGGCTTGAGGGCCATCAGGAAATAGTTGTGGCCCATTGAAGCCCTCCTGACTTAGACTGGGAATGGATCTGAGCTGCCAGCAGGGAGGGGATGAGGACCAGAGGACAGGAACCAGGTGGGTCTTCCCTGAGAGTGCTGTTTGGTAGGGTTTGAGGCTGTGTTCTTGGTGAGAATACAGGGGTCCCTGGGAGGGACTCTGAGGACAGGAAAATCCTGCAAGTGTAGCTTGAGGTATGGAGCCAGGCAAGGGGGAAGGGCGTGCTGGGCTCAGAGGGGGCTGGGCTGGGGCCCTGTACAGCCACGGGTCTGGGCAGGAAGATGGCAGAGGAGATGGGAGAGAGCTGAAGGTCCATGTAGCCACTGTCCCTGTCCTGGGGATCTCCACCCCACCACCCTTGTCAGTGAGCTGACCAGGACTCATGGAGTGCTCAGGTGCTATCTTCATGAGACCCTGCTTCTCTCTGCACTGTGGTTTTGACCAGATCTCTAACTATGCTCTCTTTTGTTGCATAATTTGATTGCTTTGAACTGATAGTCTCTTGAGTACCACCGAGGAAGTGGTGAGCATGTGTCTTGGGGTGATTAGCATGGGGTTGGTGGAGCTGGGGTTGGTGTGAAGAACATGAGGTTCTTCACACCAGATGGACTTCCATGGTGGGGCAGAGAGTGGTTGAGGTATGCGGGGAAGACGACGAGAGCTGAGTGAATTCAGACTGGGGGACTGTCAGCCCGGGAGCCAAGGTCAGAGGGGCCAATCTTGTCTCTGAGCTGCCCTAGGACCCTGGCTCCCAGCACCACTCTTCATTTCCAGCCCAGCTGATGGGGCAGCTTTCTGAGCAACTACTTCTCCTGGAGGTCCTAAAAATTCTCCACATCACCCGCCTCTTTTCAAGGAGTACTCCCTCCACAGCCTCCGGGATTCCTGCTCCCCCAGAGAAGGCAGGATGCCTCAAATAGCCACCAGTGCCCTCTGTTTTCCCAAGATTTTTTGCTTTCCTGCAGCTTACAAGAGAAAGTTTGATAGGGGTAGTAATTCTGGTTGATTGAGGATAGCCATGAAGGTTCTGGAGCTGTATCCCTCACCCTTACTGTGTACAGACTGGTCCGTGATGCTCAGTGAGACTGACTCTTCTTTGGTGACCTTAGAGGGGATTTCCCATCCTTTCTGTTTCTAGAAGGATAAATCCCTATTCCCAGAGCTGCCTGAGAGAGAGGACCCTGAGGAAGCCTCCACTCCCCACTCAGCACTGACTTCCTAAGAGTGGAAGAAGTGTCAATTGTCTGGTGGCCTGAAGCCAGCTAGAGCTGGAACCCACCTTTCTCAGGAGACCATCAGGGTCAGGACCAGCAATCAAGTTCTTGGTTCCCATAGTTACTGACAGAAGTCCAGGCTCTCAGAATGTTGCTTAAGACCCAGGACTTCTTCCTCGGTACACTTTCTAATTGGATGCCTTGTCTGATTCCTTGACCTTCCAAACCTTTCTCTCTGCACCTACTGGAATCATGGTCTAGCAGCATCCTTATCTGTCTTGATCTTTTCTCTGACTGCTCTCTTGCTGCCTGTTACGGGCTGAATTGTGCGCCCCCTCCCCCGATTTCATATGTTGAAGTCCTAACCCCCAGTACCCTAGAATGTGATCTAATTTGAGGATAATGTTTTTACATAGGTGATCAAGCTGAAAGGAAGTCATTAGGGCGGGCTCTAATTCAATATAGCTGTTGTCCTTTTTAAAAAGGAGATGTTTGGAGACAGACACACATGCAGAGAAAGTGCCATGTCAGATGAACCTGGCCAGGAGCAAGCCAGAAGACAGGCCTGGCTGTCTCCCTCCCAGCCCGCAGAAGGAATCACCTGCAGACATCTTGCTCTCAGCCTCCCAGCCTCCAGGACTCAGACAGTTGATTTTCGTTGTTTAAGCTGTCTGTTTGTGGTACCTAGCACGTTCCTACAACCCTCTTAGTAGGCCCTGCCACCTACCGATGTGCATCTTTGGGTAAATCTTTTAGCCTCTCTGGGTATCAATGTCTTTGCCAATGAAATGGGGAGAGCGCTGAAATCCCTTTCATGGGGTTGTTTTGAGGGCTAAATGAGAAAACACAGATTAGGAACTATGTGGCATATCATAAACTCGTATTAAATATTATTATTATCATTATTTCCTGGAAATAAGAGCCGTCTAGCAGGTAGAACTTTGTAACCCTTGGAATGGAAGCAGAGTGAGAGAGAGGATAGTCCAAGAGATTGTTTCCTTGATGACTTGGTATACAAGTGCTACAATGAGGTGTGGAATACAGACCTTCTAGATCCCAAACAATGACAATGCCATAACACAATTAACTTATATTTATTGTATCAGCCAGGGTCCAGTCCTCAGACAGATATTACTCCATTTATTTGACCAGAGAGAATTTAACATAAAGATGTGCTCAGTAAGTTTAAAGTTTAACTAGATAACTAAAAGGAAGAGAGAGACAGAGAGAGAGAGACAGAGAGAGAGAGAGAGAGAGAGAGAGAGAGAGAGAGAGAGAGGTTAGGGCTGGGGGAACAAAAGGAAGAGGTTAGAATTATAAAAACGGAGACACTGAGAAGAGGAAGATGAGGGTCGGGGTCAGATCTCTGGGGTGGGGGGCACTGTCTAGCTGCGGCTGGTGTCTGGGAGTCGGGTGAAGAATGGCGGGGGGAGTTACTCATTGAAGCTCATCTGCCAGTGTTGGAAAAACTTCAGAATGGATTCAACTGCCACCCCAAGAGAGAGTGGCACCGCCAGGGTGAAGCAGCATTCCTGGGGCGAGGCTCACCGGGACAGCAAGTAGGCAGGAGAGCAAGCCTCTCCCCATCCAGTCTCACAGCTTCCCTCTAGTGCCCCGTGGGCAGTGTCCCAGGAACAGCTGACAGAGCGTCACCACTGTGGTTGGGGACTCCCGGGCCCAGCATCACAGCAAAGCAGAGTGCAGAGTGTGGGTTTGGAGTGGAGAGACAGTCACTTCACACCTGGCACAGACAGGTTATTTACATACGAGGAAAAGAAGAGAATAGGCTGGGGGTGAGTTGGGAAAAGGATATTCCTGTGGCCAGATTGATAAGGAAATTCCCGGGTTTTCTCTGTTTCTGAGCACTCTGACATCTTTCCAGAATTTAAAAACAGGTCTCCCGAGAGCCAAACTGCACAATCATCTATGCCAGACTACCTTAAGAGACGGAGAAATGACAGCCAGCTGGCAAAGGTTTGCAGAAACATGTGCTAGAAACAGAGTTGATCTCCTGAATTTCAACAGAGATGTTACAACTACATAAGAGAAACATGAACATACTAATTAATAATAATTCATAAAGGAAGAAATGAAATGGCCAGTAAATGTGAGAAAATGTTGAATCAAGCAACCCTGTGGCATCACTGATGAACCCTCTTCAGGTCTCTCCACACCAGGCTGCAGAAACATTTTGTCCTTTTTGTATGACTTGGATCTCATCCATCCCATGTTACTTTTGTTGCTTTGGTATTCTCTTTCTCTGCCCCAGCCCCCCCTCTGACACACACACACACACACACACACACACACACACACATC
>NW_007246403.1:521975-598092 GCF_000164805.1 Carlito syrichta | reverse complement strand
GCTGATTTTTTTATTTATTGTAGAGATGAGGTCTCGCTGCCCAGGCGGGTCTCGAACCTGCGGGCTCAGGCAATCCACTCACCTTAGCCTGCCAAAGGCGCGGGATTACAGGCTGAGCCACCGAGCCCGGCTCCACACACACATCTTCAGAGGTTCTGTGATTTGGCCAAGGGGATCCTAGGATGCTCGTAACTCAGTTTCTTCTAAGGTTGCAAGATTTTTGGATCTGGAAGAGTCCGTGTTGCTTCTCAAAGCCTCCACTTTCCAAGTAGGAAGGGCAAAATCACCAGATGTTCTAACTTGAATTATTTAGGTCCAAGTGGACATTATTTAAATGTCAAATGGGTGAACAAGTCCATCCTGCTCTATGGGAAACCTGTTGATGATTCTCATGAACAGTACAGAAGGAAGAGAACAAAGCTTGTCAAAGTCCGCTTAGCAGTCAGAGTGAGTCTCCCACACAGTTACTGGATGGTTTAAAGTTTCTGGGGCACTTTTATTCCTGGTAGGAATTGTCACAGGGGACAGTGGGAATAGGAAAATATGGTAGTGTCTGTGATTGCCTCCAGATTGCAGCCACCATTACTGTGCCCCTGTTCCTGGCTGTACCACAGTCACCATCTCGAATTGCTCTGAGTTTCTTGTTAAACTTCTTTCCAGGTAGTCTTCTTTTTATGAAGCCTGATTTATTAAGTGAACGTTGTATGCCAGGCAATGTAAAAAATGTATTTCCTAGGCCTGGTGTGGTGGCTCACGCCTATAATCCTAGCGCTTTGAGAGGCCGAGGAGGGAGAATTGCTTAAGCAAGTTTGAGACCAGCCTGGGCAATATAGCAAGACCTTGTCTCTACAAACAAACAAACAAATAAATAAGGCAGGCATGGTGTTGTGCTCCTGTAATCCCAGTTACTCAGGAGGTTGAAGAGGACGGTTGCCTGAGTTCAGGAGGTCGAGGATGCAGTGAGACGTGATTATGCCACAGTGCGACAGAGTGAGAGTCCTACTCAATAAAATAAAATAAAATAAAATATCCTTATTTTCACAAAATTCCTGTGACAAAGGAAAGTAAGAAGATAAGGAATCTCATTTCCTAATACTTGGTTTTTCTGTTCAATGATGTTTCTAAGAATCATCTAGGTCATCATTGTGCTATAATCATTGTATAAACCCACTATTATCTGGACAGGTGTTTGAGTTGTTTACATTTGTTGGGAGCAATTACAAAGAGAACTGCCATTATTATGAGTCTGTTTTACAGATGGGAATACTGAATCTCTTACCCAAGTTATCCAGCTGGGAAGTGGTGGAGACAGAACCCATGTTTTCACTTCCAGAGCTCATGTACTCCCTACTTTCTTGCATTCTCTTCGTAGCAGCCCCCAAGTGAGTAACCGCCTTTCTATTTCAGCATGAACTGCCTTCTCTCCATCCCCACGCCCATACCCAGTTGAATTTATCCTTCCTTCCTTTCGTCCCATTGCTCATTGACCCTTAAGACAACCTCCAGTCACGGTTACTGTAAAGGTTTACTGCACTTGTTTGCAGGGAAACAGCATATTAACCAGAACTTCAAAGGTGGAAAGTCCCGAAGTTTTCAGCCAGGGAAGAGAGCTCCAGGTCTCTCCTGATGGCAGTGCTGGACTTAGACTGGGGAGGCTCATCCCACCCTGTATTGCAGGAAAGCCCCACTTCTATCATGTTGGCCAGCAATGTAGAGAAAACACAATGAGGTCACGTTCATGAACTGCCTATTGCAGCCTTGGTTGCTGAAAAGAATAGAAACCTCTCCCTCTCAGAATCACCAGCACGGTGCGGTCACTGCAAAGAGGTGATATGCCATCCCTCATCCTGCCATGCCCTCTGGGGCCAGGAAAGAGAGGATTCATCAGTATCAATGTCAATAGCTGTGCAAGGTGACCCAGGGCTGGGAGGGAGTGGACGCTCTCCTGGAATAACAGATCAAAATAGTTAGTTCACACAAAATGAAGTCAAGGTTCTAAAAACTGAAGAATATGAATCTTCCATGGAAACCAATTTTTTAAACTTTTAATCTAGATGATATCTTTAATGTCATGTTTGATACATACAAAAGAATATATGTGATATATGTAAGTCATGAAGTATAATATAACAAACAGCTGTGAACCCACCATTGAAGCCCAAGTACGAGAACAAGTTTCAATACCAGTTGCTTGGGTCTACCTATGTTCCTCCCAGAGGAAACTACTACACTGAATTTTGTGTTTGCTATTTTTGTTCATAGCTCTTGGACTTTATAAGCATAGAATCCTATCTTCTGATACTTGATTTTCTCATTTGATTATGTTTCTAAGAATAATTCTTGCCACCCTTGTGCAGTAATCGCTGTACAAACCTACTATTCTCTGGACGGGTGTTTGAGTTGTGTACACTTGTCAGGAATTATTACAAAAAAGACCTGCCATGAATGTTTTTACTTAAGTCTCCTGATCACATGTAAGACCTCACTGCTAAGTCGTAGAATATGAGAATGTTCAACTTTACAAAATAATTACAAATGGTCTTTCAAAAAGAGGAAACCAATTTTGCATTCCTCTTATTACTGTTGAGCATCTTTTTAGTATTTATTGACGTTTGTTTCCTCCTTTTTAGTGAGATACCTATTCAAGTTTTTTGCCTATTTTCAATATAAATGTTTACATTTTTCTCATTGATATGTGGGAACTCTTTATATTATAGATAGTAATCTTTTGGTCATTATATTTCTTGCAAATATCTTCTAATTTTGGTTTCTCTTTTTCTTGTGTCTTTTGATGAAGAGAATGGTTTGAACTTATTGGAGTCAAATTTACTAATTTTTTGTTGTTGTTAAGAAACCTTTCCCTACGCCAAGTGTATGGGAACAAATTTCAGTATCCGTTGTTCAGTATCTACCTATGTCTTCCTCCCAGAGGAAACAACTATCCTGAATTTTGTGTTTGCTATTTGGTAGACAATACCCTATATATCTTCTCAACGTATTGCTTTTCTCTCTTACAATTTACTGCGTCTAAAATTGTCTTTTGGGATGGTTTGAGTTAGAAATTCAGTCTCACTTGCATTGTGTTCTGTGTAGTTGCACAACTGACCAAGCACCAGTCTTTGATTCTGTTCCTTTCTGACTGGTTTCCTTTCCTTTGATTGTGTTCCTTTGCCACTGATCTGCAAAGCTACCTCTAATGTATTTCTTTTTTTTTTTTTTTTGAGTTGGAGATATCACGTGCCCAGGGTATTTCTGAGCTCTCTGTTCCGTTGCTAAATTGTCGATCCCTGGGGCCATATTACATTGTTTTCATTTCCACTGCTTCATAATGAGTCTTGCTCTCCAGAGGGCATCTCCATCACTTCATTCTTCTTCAGGAGTATCTTGACTGTAACAAGTCCTTTACTCTTCTATGTAAATCTTAGAACAAATATTTGAAATTCTAAAGCAAACAAACAAAAAAACATGGGATGTTTTTCTTCTTCTCCTTCCTTCTTCTTCTTTTAGTTGAGGGGGAGTCTTACTCTGTTGCCTAGACTAGAGTATAGTGGCACAATCACAAGGCTCATGGCAGTCTTGACTTCCTGGGCTCAGGCAATCTTTCCACCTTAGCATCCCGAGTAAGTGGGACTGAAGACGTGTGCTACCATGCCTGGTTAATATATATATTTTTGTAAAGATGAGGTTTTGCTGTGTTGCCCAGGCTGGTCTTGAACTCCTGAATTGAAGCAATCCCCTACCTCTGCCTCCCAAATTGCTGAGATTACAAGCAAGAACCACTGTGCCTGGTCATGTTTTTTAAATTGCATCAAACCTATGGATGGATATCTATGGATCAACTGGGAGAACCAACAGTTGTATAATAATGGCCTCCTATTCATGAACATAGGTTGTCTTTTCATTTATTTTGATTTTCTTTAGTCTTTTAGTCAGATTTTATAATTTTATACATCCAGGTTTTGCACACCTTTAGTTAAATTTATTCCCAAGTACTTTAAAGATTTTATTGATGTTTCAATATCTCTTTAAAATTCTTCTCAAATTGTTTATTGCTGAAAAATAGAAAGGTAATCAATTTCTAGTATTAATACAATAAGTCACATAGTGAAACAGAGACCCAAGAAATCAAGAAACTTAAAAAGCCATACTTGCTGTAAAAGTAGTGTTTAGTTCACTATATTTTATATATCCCTACCTCATGTTCATTGTACTTTATGAAATCTTAGTACTTTAAATCCTACCTCAGACCCCGTAGAATTAGGCGTATGTTGGTGCCGGGTAGCGACTGATAGTGTAATTATATAATGTCTTAAGTAGTGTTTGTATTTAGAACTCTTGAGTTAAGCATTGTTAGTCCCAATTGCCATGCTGACTTCTGCTTTTACAATGGGATGTAAATATTAAAGCGATACGCCCCTTTCAGACATTCTTTTGCAGCAGACTTGGAGACCTAGTAATCTGCCTGCTTGCTCAGGTTAATTTATACGCAGTGACTGTATGAACCTAATTTATTTGACATTCCACTCTGCCCATTGGGTGGGTTTCTGTCAATCACGGGCAGTCAGGTTGAAGCCCACGAAAGGCACCTACCAATACCAAGTGTTCCCATACCCATTAGGAGAGATTACCCAATCATGTAAAATCAAGTTTAGAGTTCTTTCCCCTCCCTCTGTAATGGTGTATAAAGACTGCTTGCCATGCTGGATCAGGGCTCTTGTCCCTGAAGCCACAGCCGGCTTCGTTCGTGAGCCCAGACTCGAGCCTGAATAAAGATCCTTGTGTGTTTGCATCAGAGCTGGCTCTTTGGTGGTCTCTCAGATTTTGAAATTTGGGTTTAACAAAACTTTATTAGCACATATAATAATTTGCCTATATATTCTAGGGTGTTCTATATAGACAATTATATTAAGCATGAATAATGACAAATATGTTTTTGCCTGCCAATCTTTATGCTTTAATTTCTTTTTAATGCCCTACTGTGCTGGCTGGGGCCTCCAGTGTGGATAGATGAACCATAGTGGCATTTTTTCCTTAAATTTTTTTTTAATAGACAGGATCTCACTTTGTTACCCAGGCTGAGGTGGAGCGACACACTCATAGCTCACTCCAGCTTCAGATTTCTGTGTTCAAGTGGTTCTCCTGCCTCAGTCTCCTGAATAGCTGGAACTAGATTCCACCACATCCAGCTAATTTTTTATTTTTTGTAGAAATGGAATCTCACTATGTTACCCAAGCTGGTCTCAAACTCCTGGCCTCAAACAATCCTCCTGCCTTGGCTTCCCAAAGTGCTAGGATTACAGGTGTGAGCCCACCTTACCTGACCAAAATCTGCTATTTAATGTTTGGTACACTTTACCCACAAAATTGTGTATGCCTGATAAGGCAACACTTCCATTTCAATTTATTTGATAGCTAAAGGAAAATTCAGGGTGCTAGTTCTCTTTATTTTTAAAACCAAATTATAGTATTCTAAGTATTTGTTTAATCTATATTTTAAATATTAGAATATAAGACTTCTGATGGAATTCTCTTAGTATCTTTTTTTTTTTTTTTTGAGTTGGAGTCTCACTCTGTCGCCCAGACTGGAGTGCAATGGCACGCTCCTGGCCACCACAGCCTTGACCTGCTGGGCTCCGGTGATGCTTTCACCTCAGCCTTCCAAGTAGCTGGAACTACAGGCACGCGCTACCATGCCCAGCTAATTTTCTGATTTATTCTAGAGACAAGGTCTCGCCAAGTTGCCCGGGTGGGTCTTGAACCCTCAGGCTCAGGCAAACCACTCTCCTTGGCCTCCCAAAGTGCTGGGATTGCAGGCTGAGCCACCGAGCCGGCCCTCTTAGTATCTTTTAGGTCTCTGTTTTATTTACAATTATGGCTCTTCCTCATTCCTGATACTATTTTTTCTTCTCCTTGTTATCTCTATAAGTCTTTCCAAATACCTGTTTTGGGCTTTGCTGATCTTTTCGACTGTATTTTTGTCATTGTTGGCGCTGAGTTCTGACTTACCTTCACTAGCCCTTCCTTTTCTTCTTGAGCTAATTCTATTGTTCCTTTTTTCTGGACTTCTGATTTTGAAAGCTTTCCTTGTTAATTTCCAGCTATTTTTCTTTTTATACACTCTGTGTATTGTTATATTTAACAATCAAAAATGTTTTTTAAAAATTCTTACACATTTAGAAATTTAAAATCACACTTGTAAATAACTAATAGATCAAAGAAGATAATTATAATTGAATGTAAAGAATGACTACAATCAAATGACAAACTTGTGGGATATGGCACAGTGACATTGTTAAAAAGAGCCATTTGAAACACTGTGCTGTTAAGCCAATAGATGGAAAGGGGGGTCGTTATTCACTGAAAACCCTGTTACCAAAGGGAAATTAGGTTGTTAATACAAAAGAGGCAGAGAGGATGATGTCTAGAACCATGATGATTCCTGTGGTGATTTCTTAGCATTTGCTCACCTAATAGTTCTGGTCCATGGAATACTGAGGCAACCTAATAAAGCCAAGACAAGAGCTCAGATCCCATAGGAATTAAGTACTGGGTCACCCCACCAGATAAAGACCCCTATGGGTTCAATGCTCTCACAAAGAGTAAGAGAACATGAAATGAACAGTGAGAGGAGGTAGCTCGAATGACCAGTTGAAGACTCATGACCAGCTGCAGATGCAGGGGCTGTAACCATAGGTGCATATTATTGAATTCATGCCCCCTCCCACTACTTTAGATAAAGAATACCTGGAGCAGTTAACGTTTTTGAGTTGTAGGTGGGAGTACGTCTACATTGACATGGCCCTATACTGATATTGTAGCTGCTGGGAATTCCTGTGTTTCCTGTCTTGAGAACATTGGAGTTTTCACTTGCATAAAGGATAAGAGTGGGGGGGAGGATGAACAAGGTGGATTGTGCCAGACATCTTCATTTCTCCATTCACAGTCCACTCTCTCCTCTGCTCTGCTCTCAGCCCTAGGAAGCCAACCTGTGTGGATTATTGTCTCCTAGTCCTAGGGCTTCCAGTTCCCTATGGTAGTGGGGAACCCCTACCCTGAGGCAAAACAGAAGGAAGAAGGAGAAGAGGATGGCATAGTTATTCCTCTGGTCCCCTCCCCATAGGGTTACTTTGGGTCAATTGTGTCCACCAACCAAAGGTCACTGGTCAAAGAGACCCTCTCTACACAAGCCCACTCGTTCCAGGTTTTGGGAACACTTTCTTTATTCCTTTGGGCCCAGGAGTGAAACAGGTCTAAGGTCCTATCTCTGAGATATTGAATTATTTCTTGTAGTTTTCCTACATGCTGCCTACATTTTTGTCAATACTCCCTTTATTAAAACCTCCTTGAGTTATCCTAATTTGAGAATGCTACATTTTTTTCTATTGGATATATGTGATGAACCAGGAACAGAGTCATTGAACCAAGAAGCACACTGCAATTGATTTTAATGACTTCTTCCAGGGTCATTAACTTAGATTCTTACTTAATAAATCTGTTTTTAATTGGGTAATTTCCCATTATCTCCTGGTCACCATTAATTGCAAATTGTTCAAGGCCAGTAGTTAGCTAATCACAAATATTTACCATATTTTCAATGAGAATGTTTTCATCTGTGTTCATTGTGTTGTCATTAACATCATGACTTCCCATCAACCCTTATCTGTATTTATCGGCAATTTCCCGTCATGCAAAGAATGAACAATAGATGAACACTTTTCTTGTAATAGAGCTCTTTTAATGTATTTACACTTTTGGCTGATAAACGTTTTTGTACAAAAATAAAGTTTTATGTCATCTCATTAGTCACAAAAATTCTTCAAAGCCTTTATGGGCAGGTTTGTTTGCAAAAGTCATTACAGTTAGTCTGTGTCAAGCACTGGTTAATGTTGCTTTATCAACATCATTCCAAACATTAGCAATTGTGTAAATGATATTCTTAAGGTGAACTCTTCAGATGATTCATAGAATCTTAGTCTCTGTGATTACAGCAAGCACAGAGTCTAAAACTCATATCCCACTGAGGAGAAATAAAAGCTGGAACACTGCTTTCCACAAGTTGTTCAGGAAGGGGTTGTGCACAGCAGTTTTCCAGGAATAATAACAAGGTCAAAGATCACCACCAAATAAGTTTTGGTGCCAGATTTACACAAAAGTAGATTATGAATCTGTATCAATGTCCCAGCTATCTTTTGGTTAGAAGTTTCCAGAAATATCTCTTTCCATACTTATACTTTCAATGTTCTCATGTCTTTGTATTTAATGTGATTTTCTTGTTTATATGACACAAGGATTTAGGTTTTATTTATTTATTTATTTATTTTATTTTTGAGTTGGAGTCTCACTCTGTTGCCCAGACTGCAGTGCAGTGGCCGCTCCCGGCCACCGCAACCTCGACTGCTGGGCTCTGGTGATCCTTCCGCCTCAGCCTTCCGAGTAACCGGAATTACAGGCGTGTGCTACCACACCCAGCTGATCTTTTGGATTTATTGTAGAGATGAGGTCTCACCAAGTTGCCCAGGCAGGTCTCAAGCCCGCGTGCTCAGGCAATCCACTCACCTCAGCCTCCCAAAGTGCGGGATTACAGGCTGAGCCACTGAGCCCGGCTAGGGATTTAGGTTTGAAAAAACTCAATCTCACAATCTTTTAATTAGTGCATTAAGTCCATCTATGCTTACAGTCTCAGAATTATTGAAAAATGTGGATTTATTTTTACCAAATTGCCTTTTGAATTCTACACACACACTCACACATATATGCATACATACATGCACACATACACATATACCTTCTTGCATTGCACATCTAAAAACTTGCCTGGATTCTCTTTTTACTTGTTCATCTTTGTGACTTTATCCTTTATTTATTTAAATATTTTAGTCATGTAGTTCAATAATTTGTAGTCTTTGGGTTCTAAAACTAATTTTTTTTTCAGTTGCATGTTTTAAAGCTTTCATTTATTTATTTATTTTAATTTTTTTAAAAATGTGGGTAACAATTCAGTGTTAGATATACAAACATTGATTATGCACGGCCCTGGTTGATGAGGTATGCCCCTCCCTTCCTTAGCAGTATCCCTCCACTGCCAATCTCACCCCTCCCCTTAAACAGTTTTCCACTACTGGCAATCATTTTTTACAGCACTATGAGTGATCAAGTTCAGCTCATGAGTGAGAACATATGGACCTCTGTTCTTTGTTTCTGTGATAAATCACTGAAAATGACCTAACGCATATCCAGAAAAAGTTCTGCAAAATCCTTATATCTGTCCTTTTTTATGGCTGCATAATATTCTACTGGGTATATACCACATTTATTTTATCTATTCCAGCTTTGATGGGCAACATGGTTGGTACCATGTTTTATTACAATTGTGATTAGAGCTGCAAAAAACATACTGGTGCAGGTATCTTTTTGGTAAAATGATTTGAGTTCCTCCAGGTATATTCTTGACAGAGGAATTACTGAGTCACATGGTAGGTCAGTATCTTGTCCCTTTACAAACCACCAAACTGGGTTCTAAAACTATTGTTTATTGTCTCTGCCTATTCTCACTTACAGAGATTTGGTGATCTTTGACAATGAGGCTTTTGCTTGATATTAATTTGGGTGACTGACTCATGTCAGCCTAAACTGGGAACACTTATAGGCAGAGAGTCAACTTTCTTCTGCTTGAAGCCAGGGATGCCACTCTTTGAGGATCCCCTCATCCTCACTCTCAGGTCCTAGCACAGGACTCCTCGGTCCAGCCTTCCCATCTCATGGCCTTTCCAGAAGTCTGCATTCTCAACTGCCTCTACTTTCCAGAATAAAACCCCAGATTCTAGCCCCACCTCTGATTATAGTTTTTTTGGAGGGAGGGAGGGGAGTTAATGGGAGAGTCATTGGAGTACCCCTCCCTTCTTGTGAAGCTTGTGATTCCTCAAAGGGTGTGTCCTACTAGGGTCTAGTTGTTTCTTGGTGAATCTGGTCAGGTAACACATTAGAAGCTAAATAATTAGGTTTGAAAGAACACACCTTGCAAGGTCTGTTTAATTTTTCTTAAGCAGTTATTTTCTAGTGTACTATTATAGGTTGAATTGTGTCCCTCCAAAAAGATACATTGGAGTCCTAACCCCCAGTACCCCTGAGTGTGACCTTATATGAATATAGTGTCTTTTCAGAGGTAATCAAGTTAAAATGAGGTTATAGAGTGTGCTGCTTTAAAATTTTTCATAAGGCAAGTCTGCTTCACAATAAATTCTCTCAGTTTTTGCTTGTTTTGGAAAGTTTTTATTTCACCTTTATTTTTGTAAGATAGTTTTGTTGTACATAGGATTCTTGATTGAAATTTTTTCTTTCATTCTTTCAGCACTCTGAATATGTCATCCCATTGTCTTCTGGCCTTCATTTCTTCAGATTAGAAATCAGCTGCTAAGCTTACTGTGGTTCACTTTTATGTAATGAATCACTTTTCTGTAGCTCCTTTCAAGGTTTCCCCTTTATATTTGGCTTTTAGTATTTTGACTATGATGTGTTTAGATGTGGATCTCTTTGTATGTATACTTCTTGAAGTTTGTTGAACTTTTTGGAAGTGTAGACTGGTGTTTTTAATAAAGTTTGGAAAGCTTTCAACCATTTTTTAAATCTTTTTTTTTCTGTCTTGTTCTCTCCTCTCTGGTACTCTCATTATGTATATGTTGGTGCACTTCACGGTGCCCCACATTTCTCTGAATCTTGCTCATTCTTCTTCATTCCTCTTTTTTTCTTAAGATCGTATAATCTTGATTTATTTGTCAGTTTGCTTATTCTTTCTTTGCCAACTCAAATCTACTCTTGAGCCTTTTTGGTGGATTTTTCCTTTCAGTTGTTGTTCTTTTCAACTTTAGAATTTCAATTTGGTTCTCTTTCAAAAAATCATTTATATCTTTGTATTGATATTATCTATTTCATGAGTCATTGACACCACACCTATTGTAATTCTTTAAACATGGTTTCCTTTAGTTCTTTGAACATATTTGTAGTTCATAATCTTTGTTTGCTAAGTTCAGCATCTGAACTCCATCACCCCCCCCACACATGCACAAAACTGTTTCTTTTGCCTGCTTTTATCCTTTCTGTGTATGGTTTATACCTGCCTGTTTCTTTGCAATTCTCATAATTTTTTGTCAGGAACTGAACATTTTAGATAATATTTTGTAGCAACTCTCAATACTGTCCTCCTGTTTCTTCTAGAGCTTAATATTGTAGTTATTTGTTTAGTTACTTGTATATTGGTTTAATAACTTGACTAAACTAATTTTTTGACATCTGTTTCCCCCACAAGTGCAGCCTGTGATGTCCCTGCTCAGTTTTTCCATCTTGTTTTTCATTCTATTTCTTCCTAGGGGTTGCCACTGGGTCTGCATAAACCTCCTACTGGTGAGAAGTTATGCTTAAGCTCTTTTAACCAGTTATAGTTTCACCCTCTACTTTTGGCTGTGCATGTGGCTTGGAACATCTTTCATAGATCAGAGTGTTTTTTGCCCCATGTTCAATCAGGAGCTAATAGCTCAGAGTTTCTTTCTCCAGTCACTCCTGAGAGCGATCAACCTTGGGCATGCACACAGTCTTATAGACTACCAGGAAATGAGTGCAATTTTATTTTTAAGCCTGACTTCCTAAGAATTCCCTCTGGGTCAGAGGAGCTTATTGTTCATCCATTGCTTGGTCAGAGGTTATGCTTAAGCCCCTTGTGCCAGTAAGACTGGGTGCTTTACTGATGGATCTGTATGTGGCTTAGGGAGTGACTTCAAGTCTGCCACCCTTCCTACTTTGATTTCTCCTGAATGCAGCCTAGCAGATGTGTACAGTCTCCTGAATCCTTGGAAATGACTGTAATCCTAGAAAAGATATTCTTGGTTGTTTCTTTACCTGATTCTCTGTTGAATTTCTAACCTTACCTTTCTCTTGCTGCCATGAGCATCTTGCTAATATCAGTCCCCTCTTAATTGCTGGCCACCAAGATTCCCATTATTTTTGACAACTTCTTCAGGATTATTTTCAATAAAGTCAGTCCACACAGGAAAAACTGTGGAATTCTCCCTCCTTAAAGCCTGACTCTCTCCATGGGCAGAACATTTGCTGGGTGCAGAGAAATTAGACCATTTCTCCTGGAATGATATCCTGTTCTATGAGTGGGAAATGGAGTGGGGCACTGTACCCCTGGATCTTCTCGGGTTGTTCCTCTCAGCATAGAACCTTTGCCCTACAAGAGAATTAGGGACCAGCACTTCTGGTCTGCTGCACCTGTGGTAGAGACTTCTCCTTAGTAGGAGATAAGTAGTAAAAGGAATGTTACGGGTTGAATTGACAGATTCAAATCACAAATTATATGTTGAAGTCCTAACCCCTAGTACTCCAGAATGTGACCTTATTCAGAAATAGGGTCTTTACAGAGGTAATCAAGTTAAAATGAGGCCATTAGGGTGGGCCCTAATCCAATATGACTGGTGTCCTTACAAAAGGGGGAAATGTGGACACAGAGACAGACATGCACAGAGGGAAGATGTATAAAGACACATCGGGAAGATGCCTTGTGAAGACAGCTCCATCTACAAACTAAGCAGTGTCAAAGATTGCTGGCAAACCATCAGAAGCTAGGAAGAGGCAAGAAAGATTTTTTTACAGGTTTCATAGGGAGCACAGTCCTGTGGACACTTTGATTTCTATCTCCTAGCATCCAGAACTTCTGCTGTTCAAGCCTCCATTCTGTGGTTTTGTTTTTGTTTTTTTGATATGGCCACTCTCAGCTGTGATTGCCTAGAAGTGTGACAGGTCTGCAAAGGTAAGAGAGATTTGCAGCCTGTCCCTTCTGGGGTGAAACTGCAGAAGGCTAGGAACTGAGGGGTCAGCTGTCTTCTCGTTGACACCCATCCAGAATAGAGCATACAGAGTGGAGTTTCTGTTGTATGGCGCTGGGGGTTGGGAATGGGAGAACATTATGGTTCACATGCCACAGACTCACCGTCTTATTGAGATTTTATGATCTTCTTGAATAAATGTCTCTTTATTTTTTATATGCCCTTAGAACAATTACTGGAGACTTTAAATAATTGATTAGAAGTATTTTTCATAAGTTAAACAGTTGTTTCACTAGAGAAAGTTTCCACCAAGCTCCTCATACCACAGTTTTGGAAGCTCAGGGCACTGTGTTGTAGACCCCATAGTTGTCCTTCTGGGTGACGTGCAGCTTCCAGGGGAAGAGGCGCTTCTGGGAGGGGAGGCCTTGCGCCTGCCTCACCATGAGTCCCACGTCCTCATCTGAGAGCAGCCGGACCAGATCCCCCTCAGCATCCCGGTAATTCAGGGCGATGTCCTCCCTCTGGAACTCCCGCCTGCATGGGAAAGGTCAGGGTTAATCAAGGGCCCGAAGAGAGAATCCAGGGCCTTGGAACTAAGCAAAGGGGCAGTAAGAGGGGGCAGAGAGAGTTTTATGTCCTGAATCTAAAAATCACAAAGCTTGATACAGGCCCTGATCATTCAAGTAGCCCAACATCCCACCGTACAGATGGAGAAACTGAGGCCTAAAGGGGAAAAGGGACATTCACAATGAGTGACAGCCTGAAACATCTTGTGTATAAATCTGCTAAAGCCTTAAGAACTAACACGAGGAAGAGGAATGAGCTTGGCTGGACACAGAACAGTGCAGAATAAAGCCCCAGGGAGACACTTGTGAGGGGCTATTGTGGAGAACCTTGTAAGGACTGGGACTGTCTGATGTGGGTGTGGGAAAATGGGCATTCTTTAACCTGTCTGGTGAATGTAGAGGTTGACCTGAGTTTTCTATAGGTAATTTGATAAAATGGGTCAGAAGCCTAGGAGACTTGCAAACACTTTGGTCCCCAAATTCCTCTTCTTGAAAATCACAAGGAAATAATCAGAAAAGCCATCCAATAGGTGAACAAAGATGGTTCTTGCAACATTGTTTAGAGTCATAAAAAAATGGAAGGAAACCTACATGAAAAGAGGCTATGTTAGCAATGGTGCATCCACAGAAGAGTTCAGTACAGCTAAAGGAATATTCGGGTGTGCATGTTGTATGTGACTGATGAAATCTGAATGCATATCACATAGTGACAGGAGTAGAATTATGAGGCGATTTCATTTCTTTGTACCTTTCTGGCATGATTACTGACATTTCTTTTTAAATGAGCAGGTCTTACTTTTACAGTCAGAAATGCAACAACGTTTTTGCCATTCCATAAAATAGCCTTCCAACAGTGGCCTGGACCTTGGGAAGTAGTGAGTCCCTGATGGTGGATGGTTCAAATCCAAGGCTTTTAGTGAGAGAGACTTTAGCCCCAGCTACAGATTCAGATCTGAACTCCCAAGCTGTGACCTCAGCTAAGTCCCTGGACCTCTTTGTAGCTCCCAGCTCATCTCCAGCACGGGGAGAGGATACCTAATCTGCAGACCAGGCTGCGGATAAGATGAGAAGGCCAAATAGATGCCAAGCACCCAGCTCCTTACTACTAGCATCTCTCCCTCCGTCCTCTTCCAGGGGCAACTGATGCCCTGCCCTGTCCCCAGCCCTCACCTCATGAGCTCCAGCAGGTCTTTGAAGCGTGGGGTGCTGCTAAGATCTTCCTCCACTGCAATATCCCTGAGGGGGCAACAGGCAGAGGTGAGGGGCACTGGGCCAGAAGGGGGACAGCGGTGGGGGCCAGGGATGAGGCTGGTCAGGCCACGCTGACCTTGGCACAGCATTGTGGCTTGTCTGAAAGGCAAGCTATGGAATGGGGGACACACGAGAGTGTGGTGGGAGTGGGGGGTGGCAGGGATGGCAGGCAGGACGCCAGGCCACGAACTTGATGGTGCTGATGGTGTCCTCGTAGTAGTAGCAGCGCAGCCAGTTGGTGGGGTCGTCCTCCTCGGGGAAGTCTTTGAGGATCTTGACGAAGGACAGTGGGAAGATGCCTGTGGCTCCCCGGACAGTGCCCTGGGGAGGAAGGGAAGGGATGCCCGGTTGGCGGGAAGAAAGGCCAGAGGGCCACACCTTGGAGCCCCCAGCCCCTTTATAAGGATGGGCAGACAAGGTCTGGGCCCCCTTATGTGGGAGAGGGGAAGAAAAGTGAGGAAGTTCACCAAGCTGTCTGCCTTAAGACTTATATTTCAGTTTTAGAGTAGGTGAAGATTTGAATCGGTCTGGAAAGCTGCTTTCATTATATTCGTTTATTCATTTATTCATCCAACAAAGACATCTTGAGCACCAGCTCTGTGGCAGGCTCTGAGATCTCAAGGTAGAGGGAAGTCCTCACCCTCATGGAGTTCCCAGTGCAATAGCGTGTGACGGCCGTGAATATGAACCGCAACCAGTATGGTGAGTCGGATGGTGAGAGCGACTCAGGAGGCAAATAGAGCAGAAGAGGGAGAGGGTGAGGGGTGGGAGGGGCCTGCTGGTGATTCCCACACATTCATTCATTCCACAGATGCCGCCGAGCACCTGCTTAGAGCAAGTAGACCAGAAACCTCTTTCTCCAGCCCATGCCTTTCTCCAAAACGCAGGCCCAAGACCCAGCCACTGCCTGGGCTTAGTGCACAGGCTCTTCTTAATCTTCACCACACTGTGAAAAATGGATTACTTACACACCGTTTTGCAGACATATAAACTGAGGCTCAAAGTGATTCCTGCCCTGCTCCCCTGCCCCTCCCCCAACCTGAGGTTAGAAGTTGACACATAGGACTTTCCAGAAAACAGGAAGGAAATAGATGTTTTTTGTTTCTGGAGAGTGACCCAGAGAGACCCTCAGGGGACTGTAAGCTGTGGAGTTCCTGAGACAGAGCTTCAGGATCAGGGTAAAATCAAAACTGCTCAGTTGGCCAGACCAGGGGCCGCTTGCTCCTCTCCAGTCCATAGGCACCAAGGACTCTCCAAGGTTCTGGGACTCCTGGGGGCTGGGCCTGCCTCTGGACCCATCCCAGAAGCTCCTTCAGGCACCCCTCTTATCCCCCTTCCCCCAGGAGCACGGAGTCAAGATAATTTCATTGAATAAGGACCTAATACAAAAAACTGGCCCCAGGTCAGGGCAGGCCAGGGCAGACCAGGGCCTATACGATGTCCTACTCCACTCACTGAGTCAGAACAAAGCCCTTCTGCAGGCCACGCTGGGACAAAGCAGTGACGGGGACAGGGCCTGGCTTTGAAGTGTCATTTAAGTCACCTGAGGACCATGTATCAGTCAGGCACCAGGCATCCAGGTTTTTGGGCAAGCCCTGGACATCTACCATGTCCGTCACCCCTTCCAGGAAGGGTGTGAAGAAACTTGCACAGAAAAGGAAACCATGGGGTTGAGCAAGTTTCCAAAGGTCTACAAAGCGAGTTAAAAGCAGAGCTAGGACTTGGCCCTCAGGCTCTTCGTAGCTCACCTCCTCATCCCCACCTTTCACTGCTGCCTGCGCCAGAGGCGATGTGATCCCATGTCATGGGCCTGTGCTTCTCAGCTGGGGCCATTCTACCCCCCAAGAGCATGTCTGGGAGACCGAGGTGATTGTTGCAACTGAGGGGTGCTGCTGGCACCTAGTGGGAAGCCCAGGGACTCTGCTAAACACCCTATATTGCTCAAGGCAGTCCCATGAGAAGGAGTTATCTGGCCCCAAATGTCGACAGTGCCACTGCCGAGAAACCCTGGTACAGACCGAGAAATGAAACTCAGTAGGTTCACTTACTGGCCTGAAGCAAACCATTTCACAGGATCAGAACCAAAGGCAGGTGCATGAGCTCCAGAATGTTCTGCTCCTACCACACACCTGCCTCCCCAGTGGCTGTGTTCCCACAGTCTCCCCACACCTGCCTGGAACTCTAGACTATCCTCAGATGACATCCCTTTCTTAAGGCCATAACTGATCCTGACTCAGTCTCTGACCCACCACTATACCTGAGGCGAGCTCACCTCGAAACTCACTTTCATCCTCACCTCCAACCTCACCTCCATCATCACCTCCAAACTCTCCTCCATCCTTATCTTCAACCTCAGCTTCAACCTTACTTCCAGTTTCACCTCCACCCTCACCTCCATCCTCACCTTCACCTCCAAACTCACCTCCGTCCTCACCTCTATTCTCACCGCCATCTTCCTACTCCAACCTCACCTCCATCCTCACCTCCAACCTCACCTCCAGTATCATCGCCATTCTCACCTACAACCTCTCCTCATTATCATTCCCATCTTCCTCTCCAACCTCATCTCTCATCTCACTTCCATCCTCACCTCCAACCTACCCTCATTCTCACCTTCAACCTCATCCCCATCCTCACCTCCGCCCTCACCTCCAGCCCCACCTCATCTCTAATCTCACCTCCAGCCAGTCTTTGTTGATCCGACTGAGAAGGAAGATCACATCTCCAGCTTTGAAATTCAGCTCCAGTTTGCTGTTTCCAGTGAAGTCAAACAGGGCCTGGGAAGACGAGAAGGGTCAGGAGGGAGGGAGGAAACATTAAGGTCCTACTAAAGTACCTGACACACTTTGGTGTCCTGTTTTACAGATGAAGAGTCTGAGGCTCAGAGAGAAAGAGTGACTGGTCTGAGGCCACCCCATTTATTAGTGGAGAAGATGGGATTTGAACCAGGTCTCCCTGACTCCAGAATGGGTGCTCCTTCTAGACCTGGAGAGATGAGTGCATAGGGGAAAGGGTCCAAACTCTTTAGCCCAGGCACCTTCCACAGCCACCAGGCCTTACCACAGGCCTCAGGCCTCCCATAACCCCCACCTCCTGTCTGCCAGGGCTCTGCCCACACTGGTCTGTAATGACCCTCTGTAAGCATGTCCCAAGGCGTTGTGAGCTCAGTGAGGACAGAGCCTTGTTGAGTCATCTCTGTGACTTCAGTCCCCAACACTGATACTGATGCATTCCTAGGACACTTATCTAGTAGAGGAAGCCAGTACTACAAGGGGCCCACCCTCCAAAAACTAATTCCAGTTTTTTGGGGGGGGTTCCCTTTGTTATTCTTATTGGTCTTATAACATTTGCTAGATAAGCAACTGATTGTGAAAGGAATTACAAGGAGAAATGAAGAGATATCACTGATAACACAGCCACATGAAAAAAATGACAAAGTTGGAGGAGGCCCAGGCACGCTGGTTGGAGGAGCATGTGGATGGATGCGACCCCTGTTCCCTCTGCCTGCTGGTTGCATTCCCTCATGGCAGCGGGGCTAGGAGTACCCATGTCAGGCTGGGACCATAGCCTCTTACTTCCTCCCAGCCCAGCACACAGCAGCACCCAGGAGGAGGGACTCAGTGGCGGCAGTTGGACAAAGGCTGTTGCCTGCAGCGTGAGGGCCTGGCTGGTGGGCTACCTCTGCTCGAGGAGCTTCCATGCGGTCAAAGCTGGCAGCTTGTGGGGACACGCTCTTGCTGTGGAGAGAGAAGAGGGACTTGTCAACCCTTGCGACTCTTCCAGGGCCCAGCACCCTGCTTCTGCAAGAAGACCCTTGCCAGGAGTGAGGGAGGAGAGGGAGGGTTTGCTAAAGTGTGGCTATAGTGGTCCTCTGGGCTGGCACCTGTGTCTCTAGCTCTCCCAACTGCCCAAAGAGGCCACACCTTCGGCTTCTTTATGCACCAGGACGCTGAGACTCAGAAAGGAAGTGAGAAAGAGACTATATTCTTGTTTAGTGCCTTTAAGGTGCCAAACTGTTTACATTGGTTCCTTCTTCTCCCTACAGTCGACCTCCAATGTGAATGCGATTATTCTAATTTTTGAACTGAGGCTTGGAGAGGTGGCATGCCCTGTTCCAGGGCCCACAGGTGGCACACCTGGAATTCAGACAGTGCCTACCGGGGTGCACAGGGGAGATGCCAGATACCAAGAGGACACTTAAGATATCGGCTGGAGGGAGACGGGGGAGCTGGTGGGGAAGTCGGGGCTCAGGAGCTCTGCCCAGCTTTTCTGAAATTCTTAATAGCAGCAACCTCGGCGTGGGACTCCAGCACTATTTCAGTGGCTTGGAATCTGGGTGGTTATTTTTTGCTTAGGAGGGGGCTGGAAGGGAGGGGTGGGCTCTTTGGAAAAAGGAGCAGCAGCGTCCCCTGGAGGCCAGTGTGTTACAGCCGGCACACAGCCAGCCTGGAACCATGACAACTCAGGGAATGTTTGTGGATTTCAGGGCTCTTTCCGCCTTCCAGCGCTCTCCACTCTTTCCAGGCACGCAGAGCTCTTGGGCCATCCTCGGTGGGGACCAAACCACGTCCCAGTCCCGTCCTCCAGGCCTTACTATGATCACCAAGACACGTGCACCTTCCGTGCCTCCAGACCCTGTGCTTGACTTTCCAAGCTCATCTAACAAACCAACCCATCCTGGGGTGCCCAGGAATAGAACCGAGCTGTATTCCTTCCCTCCCTCCAGGTAAGACGCCTTTCCCGCAGGGGTTCAGGACTCTGCCCCTGGGAGCGCAGGGGCTGGTCACCCACACTTTCCGGGTGCGTGGGCGGAGGCGACGGAGTGCCTGAGGCACCTGCTCCACGTCGTAGACCGACTGATAGAAGAAGATCCGGACGTCCTCGTCCATCTGCACCCAGACCGGCAGGCTGAGGAGGCTCTGTGTCGGGGAGGGCAGGAGGTGGTCAGCAGAAAGTTCTGGACACCCAGCCCAGCTGCTCTCTCCCCGTCCGCCTGATGTTTGCTTGCTTCTCTCTATTCATGCACCCTATGCCTGATGCCTAGAAAGATACTATTTAAAACAATAACAACAGCAAACCCGGCAGGCTGAAGGTAACACTTCACAGCTTTGCTCCTGGCTCCAAGGTCAGGAGGGGACCACTGGCTTGAGTGGCGTCCATTGGAAAAGACATAAAGTTCTCATCACAGTAATGGTGATGACAGTTAACAGGGCCTGGCAGTGACTGTGTCAGGCACTGCACTGGGTCCCACATGTGACACCTTGCCCCATCTCCCGATAACCTGTGAGTTAGGATCAGAAAAAGGAAGGAACCTGCCCAAGGCCACACAGGCTAGCAAGTGTGCCCAGAGCCATCTGCCACTAAAGCCTACCGCTTTGCTCAAGGTGAGACAACAGGCACCCAGAGCCTAGTGGGGCCACCCCACCAAGCTTCACGCTGCACGGGGCCAGGAACACTGAGGTCGCCTTTGGGTGCTGCAGCACCAGAGGCACCCAGAACTCTGCAGAGAATCTCGTGGGGGCAGCAGGATGGGAAAGGGATGGGAAATTTCAACCTGAGCCTGCAGATCTTAGAAAAGGCTATCATATGGGGTGGGGGGGAGGCCCACCTGGGCGATGTTTAAGGGGCCGGGTGCTCCCGGGATGGAATCTCAACTCTGCTGCTCCCCAGCTGGGTGACAGGGGGCAAATGTGACTCAGGATAGTCATCAATAAAACAGAGATAATAATAGTACCTCCCTTGTGGGCTTGTGTGAGGATTAAATGAGTGAATACGTGCACAGCTTGGAACAGCACCAGGCATACACCAAGTGCCCAATGTTACACCAAGTTACGTAATGTCACCATTGCTGTTATTTTTACACAACATAGCACGTGAGTAAGAGCTCAAGCCCTGGAGTCTCAGAGAAGTGAGTTCAAGTCCCATCCTCCCACCTAACTGCTCTGTGACACCGAGTAACCTTGCTGCGACACCGAGTAACCTCGCTGCGACACCGAGTAACCTCCCTGCTTGTAAGTGAGGATAATAGTACCAAATTCGCAAGTCACTGAAGGGATTAAATAAAACTATGCATTCACCCATAAACATATATCAAGAAACTCCTGTTTCAGTCAAAGCACATCACATGGTTCCAGGTAGGGGTTACATGATTTATATTCTTCATGAGGATGGGAGTGAGACCAGGGAGCAGAAGTTACAGAGAGCTGGGCTTTTCTCATAGCTGCCAACCGTGGGACAAGTAGCCTGGCTAAGGGCAGAGTGATAGTGAGCTTCCTGTCTCTGGAGCACAGGATGAGGTTGCTGTGACAGATTTCTGCACTGACTGACCTCTGGCTCTGGGAAGCCATTCAGACACAAACAGGCAGAGATGGGATCCTCTGGGTAGCTCCCTGCCATGACCAGGTATGGAATGACGAGCCCCAGGTCCCCAACCACCCCTCCCGCCTCCTGGGATACCAGGATAGAACCAAGCTCTATTCTAGTGCCCGCTTCCCTCTTCCAGCCCAGAGACAGGAGGGTGGAGTCTCAGCCACCCTGAAGGCTCAACTATCACAGTGCCCTTTTAAGGGCGGAAGCCCGTGTGGGTTTTCCTCCCTCCTTCCTCCCTGCTCAGAGCCCAGATTCTAGCAGCGATCTGCTTTCTCCTCCCTCCCTTGCCTTCCTCCTGTCCCTCCCACCATTAAGAGCCAAGATCTCTCACGTCCTAGAAGCAGGTTCACAGTTCACAAAGCACCTTCCTGTTCTTTACTCAACAGTACCAGCTTCACTTCTCGCAAGGCCAGAGAACCACGGGGAACTTCATGGGTTTGAAAATCAAGGCCGAGAGAGGATGGGCACCTTGCCCCGAATCACCCAACCTGTCAATGTCAGAGCCAAGACTAAAGAGACTCCTTGAGCAGTGGTCTTCTGCACAAGGACGCCTTTTGGCTATGAGGAGGAGGGCCTCTCCTGCCAGCTGCCTGAGGTTAACATCAAGCCTGTCACCCTCAGCTGCCTGAGGTCAACATCAAGTTCACATGGTGCACTGACTACCTCATAAAAAATACCGTCCCTCTCCTGGGCAGCTCTGAGAGATGGCTATTTTTTCCTGACCACTTTGGCCTCTGCCCTAAAGATGCTCCTTCCTCTATGTTCTCATCACATAGGGACGCAGATAGTTTGCAGGTTGGGAAACATACCAGGGCACCCAGCCAAGATGCATGAGTACAGCTGAATGCCAACCTGGACGCTGGGGGACGGGGCGCCCAGAGGGTCCTTCTCTGTTTTGCACAGAGGCACTGTGTGTGCAACCTGCAGCCTGGTGGGCCATGCCCTGGGATGTGGGTGTGCGTACACGGCTGTGCGATTTCATGAGTGCAGACTTCAGGGCCAGGCACTGATCTGATCCACTGCAGTGTCCTAACACAGACACTTGCCTGCGAGCTTGGGGCACCTGCAAAAATTTGTCGATTCAAAGTGTGGCACCCAGCCAAGATGCATGAGCACAACTGAATGCCAACATTCACCGGGGCAAGTGCTTCTCCACTGCTCCTGCCCCAGTCCCCGGAGCCCCAAGGACGCTTCCTACTCTGTCCCCAGGCCAGACCTTTAGGGACTGAAGATGGGGTCATCAGAGCCAGAGAGCCAGCCCCATTCCCAAAGGGTTGGTCCCCGGCTTCCCCCCAGGCTCCATGCCCTCCCGAAGCTGAGGTAGGGTAGCCCACTGGTACCTTCATGTAGGCATTGAGGGCTGGGATCCGCATCTCGGCGATCTCCTGTTTCACGCCCATGTAGACCTTGGCTGAGGAGAGGCAAAGAGCTGTCCTAGGTGCCTGGCCCAGTGTGGCCCAGCATGGCCCCAGGGCTGGAAATCCCTGCCCGTGCCCTGCCCCACCCTGCGTTCTTCCCATTGTCCTTCACGGTGCTGAAATGGCTACTCAGCACCATTCGCTGTGCATTGGCTGAGTTTCACTATTGCCAGCTGATATTGTTCTTGTTTGTGTTTCGCCTATTCTTTCAAACACACACACACATACACACACACACACACACGTTTGTGTTTTGCCTTCTTTCACATACACACACACACACACACACACACACATACACACACACGGGAGATTCTTGGTTCCAGTATATCAGTCAGCTTTGTTCACAGCTGTGTCCCCTCACCCGGGACAGTGTCTGCACATGCCAGTCACCCATGGGGCTTTATCTTCCCGTGGAGGACTCGCCCCAGAGCAACTGGATCAGACTCTCTGGGGGTGGGACCCAGGGGTCAGGATTCCTTCAATCTCTCTGGGTATTTCCAATATGTCACCAAGGTTAGGAACCGTGTGGCTAGAGTCATGCCCAGATGAACACAGATTTGTTGTGTGGATGGCTGAACAATTCCTCAAACGCCAGGAGGAATGTTCTGGGGAGGAGGAAACATAATGGCCGAAGAAGAGGCAAATGTCCCCCCAGGAGGTCTCAGGCAGAGAGCCCCCACCGGGGGGAGTATGGGGGTGGTAGAAGGGTCCTGGCTAGAGTTAGCCACTAAGGAGTCAGTAGCAAGAAGATGACAATCAAAGCCCCAGACATGGGTCAGCTTGCCCCGGTGAGTGTCTGGAGTGAGAATGACAAGGTAGAGGACAGTGTGGGCCCGGGGGATGCCCACCTCCCAGGGAGCAGCAGAGAAGGCAGATTCTGTAATAGTATCAAACTAAGGGAGCCTTCTTTACAGCATGGGGCTCTTTAAAGACAGAAGAGTGTTGAGGGGGAGAGGTTTATTCAAGGAAAGACAGGACTAGGCTGTGATGGGAAAGCCCCGGAAGAGAGGCGTGGGGAAACTATGGAGCTCCAGAGGGGAGGCTGGATAGAGCAGGAGACCCCTTGGGCAGAACTTGGAGTGGATTCCTCGGTGAGGCTAGATGAGGAGGAACATGGCCACACACTGAGAGAGAGAAGGGGCGGGGAGTGGGGGGAAGTACACAGTTGGGATTTGAGGACGGAACAGTGTGGGAAGGGCCCCTGGGTTTGGGGAAGGATGGTCATGGTCCCTGTGTCTGGCTGGCAGGGCATGGAGGGAACCCTGAGACCACCCATGTGTAGCTCGCTCGTGGAGGGTTTCCTCCTGCAGGGCTTAGGCACAGGGACAAGAGCTGAGAAGTCAGGGGCTTGGCGCTGTCCAAGGTGCACATTAGGACCAAGCCTGAGAGGAAGATCAGGGAGGCTAGGGGCTGAGGGGACTGTCTACAAGCAGAGGTGTGACACCCCCGGCTTCCTGGCAGGACAGGGCAGGAAGGAGAGCCACAGGAAAGGGTGGGAGCCATGACTGTGAAGTGAGAGGACTGGTCTCGTGGAAGGAGGCAGGGGAGGGCTGTACGGTGGGGTGTGTTTAAAGAGAGACTCGGGGATTGCTGTCTTGGAGGAAGGGAGGCCGGGTGCTGGGGCGTTCCAAACCGTGGCCTCCTCGGTGTGGACGGCAGAAGCCGTCGGCTGTCAAGGTCATCGGAGTCAAGGGCTGTGAGGCCAGAGTGCTGGGGATGAGGCAGAGCAAGACCGAGGGGGCGGGTGGCAGCCCGTGACTGCCAGGAGGGGGCTGTGAACTAATTGAAGTTTTCACATGGGGTTGAGATAAAGTCACCAAATAGTATCAGGGGACCTGGACGGAGAGACCTGGGACAGAAGACGGGAATGGCGGCCTACCTGGGAGCACCGGCAGGTTGCAGGTCAGGGCACTGGCTTTGCTCTCCGGCCCGAAGCGCTCCTCCAGCTTGCTCTGCAGGGCATAGAACTGGCGGTAACGGCGATAGATGAGGTACTTAGAGCCTCCTTTCGTCTTTACCTCGATGACGAAAACCTAGGGGGGCCAGAGGCCAGCAGGGAGGGCTCAGAGGCTGGGGACAGAAGCCAAAGAAGAGGGAAGGTGGCGGATCTGAGGTCACAGGGAGGGAGCAGGGCCTCTCAGCCTCAGTACCACGCTGGGCTGGATAATTCCTGGTGAGGGCAGGGTGTCCTGTCCCTGGAGGATGTCCAGCAGCATCCCTGGGTTCTACCCACTGGACGCCAGGAGCAGCCTTGCCCCAAGATGCAAAATCTAAATAGTCAAGGTTCTCGTCCAATGATCCCCCAAGGGGTAAAGTTGGCAATGTTGAGAAATGCTGGGTCAGAAGGTGAGGCTTTCGCGGTCAGCTAGGTGGGAGTTCAGAGGTTAGGGGGTGAAGGCCAAGGGGTTTCTCTTACAAAATGACTGGTGAAGCCTCTCTTCTCCTCGATGTCGGCGATGTTGGCTGAGATGGCAACGTCATCGGGGAGCTGTTCAAAGTCGCTGAGAGGCAGAGAAGATAACCTGTTTATCGCCCCGACTTGTCCTGCGGACCCTCTGGGGTTGAGGCAGTGTACCAGGCCCCCCCACCAATGCTGGGAGTACAGAGATGACAAGACACAGCCTGGGCCGTGCGAGCACAGGGGTTGAAAGCTGGGGACCATGTGAGGGTCTGACACTCTGTTTTGCAACCACACGGACCCATCCGAGAACAAGGCATCACACACCTCATCCTCCCCAGGTCCTTCTTCCAGGCCCTGGGTCACAGGACAAGCCACATCAACACGCTCTGGACAGAACACTGCAAGGGCCCCCCAGAGAGTGTCTCATGTTGCCCCAGTGGGAGAATCCTCAAAGAGGAGCCAGGTCCAGAAGGTGGAAGAAGAGGCCACCAGGTAGGGAATTGTGGGGGGTGGTCTACCAGGCAGGAGGAGTGGTGTGTCCTGAGGTTGGGCCCAGATCTGGTGCAACCTGAGACTGGAGGGGCAGGCGAGGCCAGTCTGAGGAAGGTCTCAGGGGCCAAGCAAGGAGCTTCTCCAGGCAGCAGGGAACCATGCAGGGCTTTGGAAGAAAGGGAAGCAGGATACAGCTGGTTTTCAGAGGCCCCCTCGGGCAGCCATGAAGAGAGTAAGGAGGGGCGGAGATGTGGGGAAGAGAGCACCATTGTGAGGCTCTGAGGGAGCCCATCCGAGGGATGACATGGGCCTCAGCTGACAGCAGAGACAGGAGGAGGGCACAGGTACAAGGCCATTGCCCTTAGCAGCCACCGTTAGCATTCTCTGTCCCCTGCTTCTTTCTGGCTAGCCAAGCACCGGTTTTGTTCAGGGTGGCAACGTGCCTGACCCTAAAATGATAGATCATACTAGTCTGAGCCAAATATAATGATCTTGTTCCTGTTTCCCAGCCTCCCTTTGTTTGTTTTCCTGATCCGAAGGGATGGACAAGGCCAGCACGGTCTCCTCCCTTGAAAGCAAGTGTGACAGCTGGACCTACAGCAGCCATGATGCAGCCATGAGGCAAAAACTCAGGGAAGACCAAAAGACTCCCTGGGGTGCTGGTCCAGAAGTCACTAGGTAGCAGAACCAGCCCCGGCCTCCCTCTGGACCTCTTGCTATGTGAACAGATAAGCCCTGTTTGTTTAAGTCACTGTCAGCTTCTCAGCCCCTGCACCCTAATGCTTTTCTCATGGACACGTTGCCAATTTGCGAATTGTTCCTCAGTCAGGACCAGCAGGCGTTAGTCACTGTTTGGACGTGGGGGTGAAAGGAAGGGCAGGATCAAGAGTGACACCTACACGTCTGACCAGGAAGGGGGTGGAGGATGGACTCTGTTTGGGGCATGCTAATTCGAGAGGCCCCTTGGACTCCTGAGTTGATGGCCAGCAGGACGCAGGGGTATAGCTCAGCTGAGCAGGGTGGGCTTGCCAGAGTGGGAGAGGGACGGGCCACCTGCCTGTGACTTGAGGCTAAGACCCCCGTGAAGAGTTCTCAGTGAGCCAAGGGTGGGAGTCAGGAGGGACAGGGAGAGGAATAGAAGAGAGACCGCGGAGGAGAGGCCCGGATTGCCAAGTGCAGCCACTTGCAGACAGATGAGGAGACAAGAAGCAAGTATGACTGTTCTGTGTAGTGACAAGGAGATGGGGCGGGACGGGAGCCGCACCCAAGGCCCCAGAGCTGGCCGGGACCTCGGGATCTACACGCCCTCTCCTAGTCCCTGCCAGTCACACATGACCTGGTCCGCCCAGGATCTGAGGCCGCGTCAGAACTCAGGAGGCCGCACCCAGAGGTGACTCAGGGCAGCAGTGGGTGGTCTGAGAAGCTCTCCACCCCACCCCAGAGCATCTCCTGGCTGTTGGTCACCTCCCGTTCACTTTCCACACATGCCTCCCTGGTGACACCCTTGGGAGAAGCTACCTCCGCTTTCTCCCCAAGACTGTGCATTTCCTAGGGGATTTCCTCTGCAGTGTGATGGGGGCGGGGCAGGAAGGAACCTGAAGAGAGACTCGGCCCTGGGCGGGTAGCAGGGCAGGTTGGGTCACAGAACTCCAGCTGCCCATCTCCTGAGGGCACACTCACGCCAGGCACTTTTCCAAGACCGAGGGGGAAATGGAGGCACAGCGCGGTTAGCTGACTTGTCCAAGTCGGGAAGCTGGAGTTTGGGCCCAAGCAGTCTGGCTCCAGAACTTGGTCCCTGAACGCTGCCACACTGCCCCTCACTCTGAGCCTTCCAGCGGCCGGCTACGTGATCTTGGCTAAGTCCCAGCCCTTCTCAGCCTGTCGCCCAGACTGAAATAATCATAATTTTAGCACTGCTTGAAGGCCAGACACTGTTCTAAGCCCATGAGCACATATGGGCCTCTGGGATCTCTTAGCTCCAAGAGGAAGTAGGGAGGTGGGCACTGAACAAATGGTGGCATCGTTTGAATGGTCCTGAGTGTGATTAAGGATGAGTGCGTGGTGTTTTGAGCTACAACACGAGCCTGGCCTTAATTTCGTTCCACAAAGAACCAGCAGTGCAGCGGACAAGAGAGATTGGGAGCAGAGTCTTGGATGATGGGTTAGGGTTAGGTTTAGGGTTAGGGTTAGGATGATGGAGGCTCAGGCGTTGTCAGAGGAAAGTAGAGCATCCTCAGGCTGAGAGTGGGCAGGGAGGGCTTCCTGGAGGAAGCAGCACTAGTGGTCAGCCAGGAAAAGCAAAGAGGAGTTGGCTACAGGACAGTGGGGAAGTTCTTTCTTTTTTTTTTTTTTTTTGAGTTGGAGTCTCACTCCGTTGCCCAGGCTGAAGTGCAGTGGCACACTCACGGCCACCCCAGTGTTGACCTGCTGGGCTCCGGCAATCCTTCAGCCTCAGCCTTCCAAGTAGGTGGAACTACAGGTATGTGCCACCACACCTTGCTAATTTTTAAAATTTATCCTAGAGACCAGGGCTCACCAAGTTGCCCGGGCAGGTCTTGAACCCACGGGCTCAGGCAATCCACTCGCCTCAGTCTCCCAAAGTGCTGGGATTATAGGCAGAGCCACCGAGCCTGGCCTAGGGGAAGGTCTTTCAAGCAGGGAGAAAGGCAAGTGCAAAGGCTCATAGCCAAGCAAGAGGGCAAGTTCAAGGAAGGAAGGAAGCAGGGCAGACATCAGCTGACAGTCCAGGCCCTGTGCAGCACTGGTAGATGAAGCTCAGATCCCCTAGGGCAGGGTTCTGCCTGCGCACTGGCTCTGTCCTCTCCTTGGCAAAATGGGGACCGTGGACGTACTTAGTCCTCTGGGTAGTCATGAGGTCCCATCTGTAACAAACCCCCAAACCCCCACAAGGGTAGGGACCCTGCTCATGCTGGATCCCCTATGCCCAGAACAGGACCCTGTACACAGTAGGTGCTCAACACATGTCTGCTGCCCCTGTCTGCATTAAGCAAATCCTTTGGTGGCCGGGGATGGGGTCAGGGGAGGGGGTGTGCAGCAAACCCAGCTGGAAGCCCCCGGCTGCTCAGGCTCCATTCACTCACTGTTTGTGGAAAGTCCTCCTTGGAGCTTGGCCTGGAGGAAGCCAAGGATCGGCCCTTGGAGAGCAGCTAGTTCAGGTTCATGGTGCCTGGCATGCAGTTGGTGCTCAAAACATGTCAGCTGGAACCGAACTTGCCACCCAGGGCAGCCCTTTCCGTCTTTGGATGTCTCTTCTTGGGGTCTAGACAGCCCTGGTGTGTAACCCTTCACTCTCTCGTTGCATTGGCCTCCAGAACAATCCAGGGCTGACTTTCAGACAAGGCATTCATGGTGCAGGGAGCCCAGGTGCCACCAGTACCTGGCTCCAAGGCCCATGGAGGCAGCCCTTCCACCTGAGGGTCATGGCAGCTGAAGGGACAGGGAGTAGGAGGCAGGGAATACACGGACCTATGGGCCGGCTTCCAGTGTCATCTCCTGAACCCTGTCCCCTGAGAAGCAGGAAGTGCCCCAAGCCTCAAACAGCTGCTGTTTCCGGAAGGTTCAAGTTTGCATGCCGGGCCCAGTTTCCTGTGGAACTTGTAGGGAAGAGGAAATCTGGCTGGACACCCATACCAGCCCCCCGAGAACACAACTCTGCGGCTCAGGAAGGCCATTCTGATGCTCTCTCTAGGCGCTGGCTTCTGCTTCCTCATATCCCCCCAACATAGGACGAGCCTTCTGACCTTCAACCTTTGGAAATTCCATCCCAGTCTCCACTTTTGGCCCCAGCTTCCACCACAGGCCCTTTGCTGCCCTCTTAGGCTCAAACTGGCCAGACTCGTCTCTGGTGGCCCTTCCAGTGGCCTCTGAACAGTTAACAGGGACATTCGCTTCCTGATGTCACCTGTTCTTCCAACCCAGGAGGGCAGGAGACACGCTCTGTGCCCTCACAGTCCCCGCAGTTCAAGGCACAGGCCTGGCTGCTGAGGAAACATTTGGAAAACGCTTGCTGGGAGATGAGGCCAGGCCCTGGGGAGGCTATGCTCCAAGCCCCAGCCTAGCCAGTCATTCTACATTACTCTGAGTAAGTCTTTCATCCTCCCTGGGCCTCAGTTTCCCCATCTGCACAATGGCAGGGTTGGACTAGAAGAATCTACGACTTTTTTTGTTTCAAAGATCCATTCAATCATTCATTCATTCAGCCACATGTGCTGAGCACTTAGTAGGTACCAACATTGTTCTACTTCCTAGGCACACAGCAGTGATCAAAACAGGCAAAAACCCTTGGGGGAGCCAATGATAAAGAAAAATAACAATAAATGAGTCCATAATATTAGGCCAGTAATATAAGGACTATGTAGAAAAAAGAAACAGGGCAAGGGGTCAGAGAGTAATTAGGTAGGGGCAGGCAGGGAAGACTTCTCAGAGGAGGTATCATTTGAACCAAGCCCTGAATTAAGAGAGAGAACAAGCTGAATTCTGTGATTCTGATTGAACAGAAGCTGGAAAGCCATCACTGACCACAGCGGGGAGCAAAGAGCCTTGCCTGGGACCCAGAACCCCACCACTCACTCGTGTGACCCTGGGAAAGTCACTCCCCCTCTTTGGGCTTCCGTGTTCTCATGTACGCCTGGGTGGTGAGCCACACCTCGAAGATGCTAGATGCAGTTCTAAGAGTCTGCATTTCTGAGTATTTGGGTTCTGACTCAAACCCCAGTCTCCAAATTGATAAGGGTCTGAGGAGGGGCGGGCCCTCCAGGAACAGTGAGGAGGCCCCAAGGGCCACATCGTGGCACTCACCTCTCGGCCCGCAGCTGCTGGGCTGTGGCCATAGCGGGCGGCGGTCCTGGGAACAGGCTGTGGAGGGTCTCCCCCAACCGGGTCCAGGCCAAGTTCACCTCTCACTTCCTCTTGTCACCCTGCGTCTGCCTCAGCTTGTGGCTCCTGAGGTCCCCTGGGCCCACCCTGCCTCTCTGCACTCCGTCCAAGGCTCCTCCTCCAGGCTCTGAGTCTAGCCTGTGGCCAGCACTTCCTCCTCCCCCGCCTCCAGATGCACAGAGATTGGGGAAGTGCCCACCCTCAGGAACCAGGTTTGCAGGAGGCCGCTTCCTCGATGCCTGGCCTGGGTGCCGAGCCTCAGCTGGGAATGGGAAGCCCCACTCCCTCAGAGACGGGGCTTCAGTGCTAACTCAGCCACCGAGGGGGCTTTGTGACCCTGGGGAGTCACTTCTCATCCTCTGGTCCATCCTCTGGGTGGCTGGATACCCAACCCTCACTCCCTCACTGCCAAGCCTTTACCCTTGCGATTGCCTAGGCCTGGAACGCCAGCCTCCACCTTGCCTGCCACCCCTTAGGCCCAGCAAATGCCGCCACCTCCAGGAAAGTCCCCTGGTTCCTCAAACCTCTGTAGTCCTAAAGTGTGAAGGTTGGTTTGGGCTCCCATTAGGCTCTGACTCTGGCGCCCTGGGCTGTTCTTCCTCATCCCTAGACCCGGTACCCAACCAAACTTTTCCATAGGGCTGCCAGCCCAGAATGAGCCTCACCACACAAACCTCATCACAGCCCTCTCTGTTTAAACTCTTCCACTTCACCCTGTATCGGGAGAAAGTATAAATTCCTCTCCCTGCCTCTGATGCCCTGAGGCTTCCCCAGCTTCCTCTCCTGAGCACCCTCCTTCTCACTGGCCTCCTTTCCGTTTCTCGACTGTTCCAAGATGCCTGCCCCTAGGGCCTTCCAGCATGCTTTTCCCTCTGCTAGAGTGCTCTCTTCCGGGGCAACCCCTTCAGGTCGCCTCCTGCTGTGGAAGCTTCTCTGTCCTCTCAATAAATCCTGCTTTCTCACTTTTAAAAAAATTCTCTCTTCACTGCTTCCTTGAGGTCTCGCCTTGGAAGTCACCCCTTTAGTGTGGCTTTCCCTGGCCCCTCACCCTGAATCAAGCCAGCCCCCCACCCCACCATCACACCCTTTCACAGATCCCTGTGTTTTCACCGCAAAGCTCTTGTCCATCTTGTACATTTCACATTTGTTTGTGTCTTCCTGTGTTTCGTGCCTTCCTGGCCAGCCGTGTCTCAGCTTCGGCCCCTTCTAACACGTGTGGCTATTTGGTTCTGAAGGGGGCGCTCCGAGAAGTCCACAGGGGCCACGGGCACAGCCACCCCCAGCCACCCCCAGCCACACACATACTCACACACTCATATGCACATCCCCACTCACTCCTGGGTCACACACATGGGGAGAAAGATGGTGAAGGGAGGTGGCAGATGAGGACAGCTGAGCCCTGACATCGCGGGCGTCCCTGCCTGGGCCTTTCTGACAGGCAGGCCTTCCTGTTCCCTCTGCCCTAACCTAGGCCTCCTTAGGATCCCCAGGACTTGGACAGGGGTTTGTGGGTACATAGTCAGCACAGCTCTGACGCTGGAGCTAGGGACTCCCACCCCAGGTCTCTTACTTCCCAAAGGGGCCAGGATAGGAGCCATTCTTAGGATCCCTCGGTCTGTCTTCTCCAAGAATGGGGAGCTCTGACGGCCTTGAGCTCTCCTTTGAGCCTCATCTCTGCTCGCACAGCCACCCAAGGGACCTACTGCCCCACAGAGAGCTCGGGGTGGAGCCAGGTTCCCCAGGAAGGAACCTGCTCTGGGCCCAGCGCCCCAGCCCTGACCCAATGAGGATTTCCTTCTTTTTACTCAGCCAACCAGGTACCGAGGGCTCTTGTGAAACCAGGTTCCCTTATGAACTCCTTGGGGGACAGAGACAAAGAAAGACAGAGGAAGGGAATAGAAGGGGGGGGGGATTTCCCATCCTACTCCATGCAGACAAAAGATACTATGTAACACGAGGTTAAGTATTTTAAACCTACAAACTCCAGCTCAACAGCAAGAAGGTGTAATTTCCAGGGTCTAAGAGGAGGGGGCAGGAACCTACACCCGTGAGGGGCTTGTGCCACTTAGTAGCTACCAACATTGTTCTACAAGTGGGAAAACCAAGAGTGGATGGACATGCACTGTTAGGGCTGAGATCCGAATGCCAGATCCAGGACTGGGTCCTGGCGACAGGTCCCGCTGTTGGCAGGAAATCAAATCTGAGCTCTCCGTGTGAAGTCGGGTGTCACAAGTGATTATGAAGACAGAGTCCCTCAGCTGTCAGCCTGGGATCACCGCAGGAGCCGAAGTCCTCTCCCAAGCTGTGGGAGGAACGAGGGCTGTGTGTACTAGATCAGAGCCTCAAGCCTGACATGACTGGTGTGAGGCCCAGATATAAACTTCCCATGTGGAGCAGAAATCTTAAGCCAAAGCATTACATAAAAATAGTTTGGAGTCAGGGAGACTGTAGGTGCTGCCCCGTGAGCTCACCAACCAAAATTACAAATCCTGTAAAGAACGCACACCCTGCAAAAGACTGTATAGACTCGATTTATAGAAGAATTCACACCTGAAGAGCTAGAAATAATACACACGATGGATCCATGAGTCGCTGGGCTAGTGGGCGAAACAGTTACATGAGGACGAAAGGGAGTAGCATTCTTAGGGGCTGGTGTCTGGAAGTGCCAGCACCTAGCCACAACTGAGGAAGAGGAAGATGTTGGCCTATGATTGGTCAGAAAAGACAGGAAATAGCAAAACAATGATAGCAAGAAAATGGGAGCCCCAGCTGGGAAGTGATTGTGTAAACAGTGTGTGTAGCATATGTGTAGAGCTGAAAACACATATTTGCATCTAAACTCACACAACGTGTGCAGGCAGGTGTGTGTTTGTCGATAAAAGAGCAGGTCACGTGTACAGTGGCCACACTGTGAGTGTGAGAGAATATCTTAGATGCTCTGATCTAAGTGGGCGCAGAATGTGCAGACACACCATGCAATGGTACTTGGGCAAGCTGGCATGTCCTCTTACATCCTTGCTTTACTAATCTGTAACGCAGGCTGACCTGATGGGCGTGTGGTAAGAATTCATAAGAAAAATGAATGAAAAGTGACATACAGAATTTCTTAGTCATTTTTTAAATAGTCTCCCATGTGTACATCTATGTGTGTGTGTGTGTGTGTGTGTGTGTGTGTGTGTGTGTGAGAGAGAGAGAGAGAGAGAGAGAGAGAGAGAGAGAGAGAGAGAGGGAGTTTGGGTAGGACAAGCCCTCACGTTTGCCCCCCCAGGCTCCTTCAAGTCTTGCCTTCCAAACCCCTTCCCCCAGCACTCCAAGACTCCTCCTTAGAGCCCTGACTCAGCCACTGGGCAACCTCCTCGAGGGAGCCAAGGGTGTCCAGGGGAGACCCCGGAGCCTGCGGTGGGCCAGCCCCTCCCCTCCCCCGCTCCTTCTCTCCCTTTCTGCTGAACATGAGTATTTCTCTGGCTCCTCTCACACAGAACACTGCTGCTAATTTTATGCCCGAGCTCTGATACAGTGTAATTTGAGGCCAGACACCCTGTCAGCAGTGGGCTCCCATCCTGCGGCTGCTGCTGCGGTTCCTGTGTCTTTTGCCCCCATCCCTCCTGCGGACTCCTGGTGGCTGGGGGTTGTGGGCGGATGAGGCAGGGGAAGAAGAGTCAACTTCTTCACACCTTCCATTGAGGATGGATTTATGAAGCCTTTCTGGGCAGGTACAAAGAAATGCCTGAAGTGACCTCTCACGCATGGAGACCCGGGTTTTGGTCATCTCCACTACCCACAGTCTGTGAGTAAAACAACAAAAAAGCCATCGAGTGGCCAGAATTGGCAGCTCAAAGTCCAGGCACTGACACCTGTCTACTTTATTCACAGAAGGAAGCACCTCTGGCCTCCCTGCCTCCAGGCTTGTATGAAAACACACCCAAACCAAGCAACCTAGAATACTGAAACAGCAGCAGAAAGAAAACCGCTAAGGCAGCCAGGTACAAGTGACAGTTAGGTGACAGCCTGACAATGATGATGAGGACAAAATGCTGGAAAAAAAAAACCAGACTCAAAAACAAATACCAGAGGCCATTCAGAGGCGGGCATCTCTGCATTACATAAATTACTCATGTCCAAGAAAAGGTTTAAAATGTTCCGGTCACACCTGGGGGCTCCAGAGCTTGCATGGGGAGGGGACATGTGAATCACAGAAATGCCCCGCACCTTTCCTCATGCAGGCGCTAGGATGTGCAAGGTAAACCATCGACCCTATGTTGGAGATGAGGAAACTTGCCTCTGGGCTGCCAGGGATCAGGGGGGAGAATTCCGGCACAAGAGTTAGAGCACTGAGATGGGGGAGAGGCCAGCGTCTCCTGCAGGACCAGGAGACGCCCGGGGAGGTTGTTCGGGACATTCAGCAAATGCCCACAGCCCACATCAGCCACTCTCCTGGGAAAGAGAAGGAAAATCCCTGATTGGACCGAGCAAGATTCCTGGGGATTCCTCCACACTGAATTCCCCAATCCTGACCCACATGTGTCTCTCTTTGTAATTTATGAGGGGAGCTTCACTGGATCTCCTCCCTGAGCCACAAATAGCCATCCCTGGCAGGCCCCTCTGCAGTATTTGAAGACAGGGCGGGTGAGGTGTGGCCAATTAGACAGCAAGCTCCCTGAAGGCAGAGGGCCCACCCTTCTCTGAGAAACCCTGGCACAAGGCACATGGCACATGGCACGTGCCCTGGCCCTGCCTGACACTGGTTGTGCGCTCTCCAACCTCCTGTTTCCGTGTTCCTTCTTCTAAGTGGAGATAATATTTGCCCCACAGGATTATTCTTCAAAATGTGGGCTGGGTGTGGTGACTCGTGCCTGTTATCCCAGCACTTTGGGATGCTGAGGTGAGAGGATTGCCTGAGTCCAGGGGTTCGAGACCAGCTTGGGCAACTTGGTGGGTCCTCATCTCTACAATAAATAAAAAAATTAGCTGGGCATGGTGGCACACGGTTGTAGTCCTAGCTCCTCGGGAGGCTGAGGCAGAAGGATCACCTGAGCCCAGTAGGTCAAGGCTGCAGTGGCTATGAGCCTGCTACTGCACTCCAGCCTGGGCAGTACAGTGAGACTCTGACTCAAAAAAAAAAAATGTATTAGAGTACCTGCTATGCACCAGACACCTACTGTGTGCCTGGCTCGAAATGAAGCAAAGTCATTGTTCTTGAGACACGTACCTACTAAGGTGTGCTAAGTAAGGCAATGAATGTTAAGTGCTAGTGCAATGCCTTGTGCACGGTAGGTGCTCAGTAGATGTTAATGTTATTATTGATGATCATTTCCTTGATGTGGCTTGATCCTTCCCTTTCCATTCTCCCTGTGCATATCTTGCTCTCCTTCATCACACAACTTACATGAAATTCCAACTTTTCTCCGGTCTGTCATTCGCTGTCACCACGCGGGGTAACGGTGACCCACACTTCAACTTGCAGAACTGGTTTTGCAAGCAACAAAATGTTGACGGGAACGACCACCAGGGAGCGCCGCGACTCAGGCACCGAGTCCCCGCTCTGCAGCGCCCTCTAGAGGAAGAAGGTCATCAGCCACACTAGAAGGACCGGTCCCAATGGAGGGTCAAGTCATAGCTGGCCAGACAGAGGCAGCCTGCTGGATCCAACCAATCTTTCCAGGCGGCCCCATCAGTCAGAATCTGAGCAGCCCTCAGGAGAAGATGCCCCCTTGGGTTGAGAATCCTGAATCTCCTCTCTGGGATCATAAATATGATAACAGCCGAGATGCACCGAGAGTTTCCAGTATCCCCACCCCCACACCACAAAATTGCCAGGAGGGGCCAGCCGGCTGGCATGTGCCGTGCCCTTAGGACAGCGCCTGGCCCACAGTCTGGCTTGATGCATGCTGGCTCCGATTGTTTTACTGAATCTTTACACCAACCCCCATGAAATAGGTTGTTCTTTTCCTTGTTCTGGAGATAAGGAAACCGAGGCTCTACGGGGTTAGGAGCATAAACCAGGGTGACTTTGTGATCGGCAGAGTGAAACCGGACCTCAGATGGGGCTGACTTCAAAACCCACACTGTTAATAACTGTGCTCTACTGGCCCTCATTCATTCATTTATCCATTCATTTATTCACTCCACAAGTATTCATTTAGCATTTAGCATTTAGCATCCACTCTGCACTCTGTATAAAGGTCACAGAGATGCAAACTGCATGGGCGCTCCCCTCGGGTAGTTCCCACCGCTGCAGAGGTACACAGATAAGCACACATGCACAACACGGACACATGTACACATGTGCACATGCATTCACGCATATACATACTCACATATACCCACAGGCACACATACACTCATGCTTACACTGATGCACACATGCACATACGGAGATAAGTAAAACTCAAGGAGAAACCGAGAGACAGATGCTTAGCACCCAATTTTCCTAACTCCATCTCCAATGCTATCTTCAGTCCCCAGGGGTTGCAAACACAAATGTCTACAAAGGCCTGGCAGGGAACCTCACAGTTCCAGATGGAGCCAGGGGTGGAAAGGTAAGGGGAGCGGGCTGTGGCCTGGGGTCTGTTTCTCAATGACATCACCTTCTGGCACAGAACTCTAAGGAGTCCAAGAATTCTACAGTTTGTCACGCAGGCATGTTGTCAAGGTAGGAGGCTGGAACTTGCTTTTGAGCAGTTGATTGGCTTGATTTATAATTGTCCAGATTTAGAATCGTGGTACTTGGGCCTCTGTGTGTACTATTGCTCCAGGCCCTAGAAGTGTTGAGGTCAGTGAGCAGGACAGATGGACTTGTAGGTCACAGTGATTCTCTGGATTTCATTCAAGGCAGAAAGAGAAACCACCTGAGCCTTTTAAACAAGGAGTAATCTGATTAGATTTATGTTTTTGTAAGATCCCTGGGTCTCCTGCTTGGAGGGGCTCACAGGAGGATAGCATTGAGAGCAAGTGGAGAAATCACCATAACAGCATTCTAATTCCATTTTATAAAATCAGCTTTTCCCAAAGTGTAACTTACATACAATGAAACTTACCAACCTAATGTATACAATTCCCTGGGTTTTGAGACTGTGTAACCAACACCATAGTCACAAGATAGAGCATTTCCATAGCTCAAGGACCCCTCATGACCCTTTCCAGTCAATCTCCTGCTCCACCCCCAGGCCCTGGCAACCACTCACCTGGCTCTATCACACTATTTTGCCATTTCTGAAATTTCAGACAAATAAAAGCACAGGGTAGGTAATATTTTGGGCCTCTTTTTTTCACACAGTATAATGCTTTTGAAATCCATCAAGGTTGATGTGTACATCAGTCATTTACTCTTTTTCTTACAATATTTTAACAGTATTTTATTCTATGGTTGTATCTCCATTTGTTTTCCATTCACAAGTTCATGGGCATTAGGGACATTTCCAGTCGGGGGCTGTGAAGACAAAGGGGGTACAATCACTGAGCATGCACGCTTGTGCGGGCATGCACTTGCATTTCATTTGGGCAAATATCTCAGAGTGGGATGCTGGGTCATATGGCAGATAGACATTTAACTTTATAAGAAAATTCTTGCCCAGCATGGTTGTACCATTCTGCATTTCCACCAGCCAATATTTTAGGAGACGAATGCTCCAAGGTACCCGGTTCATGCTAGCTCCAGGTCAGAATCGACTAGGGGTGTGAATGAATCAAGGCCTCTGGCTGCTGAGTGAAATATTTCCTCTTGGCTCAAACCTGCTTTGTGGTGCTGGGATTGTGACTCCAAACCACCTTTCTGCTCTGCCAGTCGATTTCTGTTAGTCTCTGCCAGTAGGGGGCACTAGAGGGAGACCAGAAGGACTGGGCGTAGCATAGGCTTGCTCCATTATATTTGGGAGCTGGACCCAACTGCCCTGCCCTGGAAGCCATGCTGGTCCCAGTAGCAGTTCCAGTTTCTAGTTCTTTCCACATTCCCAGAACCAGCTCACTCCTCTTCCTCTTCAGAGTTCTGAAGTTTCGAGTTCCATCTCACAGGGCTGTGAAAACCTCCTCTCCATCTGTGCCCACAGCTATAGGGATGATGGCTGCTTCCTGAAGTTCCTATCTCTGGTTACCTCCCCTTTGCTTTTTCAGTCTTCCCCAATCTATTTAATCAATCTCCTATATTAAATTCTCACTGTTGAAATAACTTGTGTGCCTTCTCTTTTTTTTCCAAGCCCAACCATTCTAGCAGGCAACAGACCCAGCTCTCAGCTTAAAGAGTGTCCCAAGGGAAGCAGGGCAGCCAGGAAGAGAAAACTCTCACTCTCTGGCTATGGGTCTTCAGCAACTCACTCAACCAACCTCAGCCTCAGTTGATTTATCTATAAAGACCCCCACTAAATATTTGAATAAGGAAGTGGAGGAAGAAGGCATTTCAGATTAGTTATTGACACCTAACTAATTCGGACGTGTTACACATTTTATTCCGCTGTCCTGCAGGCAATGCACAATCCTTCCCCTCCTTGCTCTATGCTTTTGTCCTTCTTGATGATATGTCGCAGAAACTGTGACTATCCCCCACAATCCACTCTCCCTTTTCCTTTAGTGATCAAAGTCCCTGAGATACAGCTAGAGTCATGGCTTCCCAGTTAAAGATGACATTTCTCAATCTACCTTGCAGCTACTTGTGACCATGTGACACGTGCTGGCCAATGGGATGGGAGGGGAAGTTATGGCACAGCTTCCAGCAGGTTCCTTAAAGGAAGAAGGTGTATCTTCTGTCTCCCGCCTCCCCTTCCCCCTGCTGTGGAGGGTAAGTATGGAGAATGGTTGAGCAACACAACAGAGGGAGCCTGGGTCTCTGTTCAGATTGTTCAGTGAAAAAGAAGTTTCGATTGTGTTTTAGCCACTGATACTTTTACTTTTGTTGCAGCTGCTGAACCTGTGTTCTACCAAATATACCAGAGCAGAGATTGACAAACATTTTCTGCAAAGGGCTAGTGAGCAAGTATTTTAGACTTTGCAGGACATTGGTCTCTGTCACCACTGCTGAATTCTGCTGTCATGGCATGAAAGCAGCCATAAACAATAAATAGTGGAATGTGCATGGCTGTCTTCCAAAAAAGCTTTATATATATATATATATATATATATATATATATATAAACCCAGCAGGCCAGATGCGGCCCTCGGTCTGTGTGGACGCTGCACCAGGGTTAAGAGCAGAGTCTCCCTTGCAAGAATTCTCAGAGGGGGATAAGACAGATGAGCTGAGAAGAGCACAGGAAGGTGAGTTCAGGGTGGGGCAGAGCAGCCACTGAAGGTCTCCTGGTCTCCGGGGAGCTACCTCTGGTTCCTGCTGCCTCTACAACGCCACTGCCTTTGAAACTCTGCCCCGGGAACAGAGGGCTCCTCTGGCTGCGATTTGCACAGCCCAGACTTGTTGGAACTTGGCTTTCCCAAAGACACCAAAAGAGAACAAGATATAGCCGGCAGCAAAGCTGTGGCTCCAGGCTGTCCAGTGCCGGCATGGACACACATCCTGCCTCCAAATGGTAACTAACACAGAGCGCCAACCTTTCCCGCCATGGGCCTCTTCTCTTCCTCCCTGTGGGGCTGCTCTGAAGCCTCTTGTTCGCTCAGGCTCTCCCTCTGGCCCCAGCCCAGGGCACATCTTCCTCCCCTCCCCCTCCTCCTTTTTGCCAGTAGATTCTCTTGACGTCTCTGGATGCATTCCCCTCGCTGTTCTCCCTCCTCTCTGATCTTATGATTTTTCTTCATCCCTCTGCTTCTTTGCATCACCTAAGAGTCAGAGCTGGTGAGAGACTTCCCCTGAAGACTGGGGCAGCCCCCTCCCCAGCTCCTTTGCCCGGCTGCCACCTTCCTTGCAGCTTCTCACCTTCCCACCCCTTCCTGCTGAGGATTATGTACCATGGACTCATTTGAGGCAAGGACCCAGTCATGTTCATCCATGAATCACCAGTGTCTGAAACAAGACCTACAAGCATTGTGGGAGGGAGGAAAGGGAGGGAGTGAAGAAGGGGCAATGCAGATGGGCAGACGTGCGGGAGGACTGAGCTTTGGGTCCCAGGGCCTCCCCTTTGCTGGGTCTGGCCTGGACCCGGATGGCTGATGCAACACACTTCCTCCTCCTCATGAACCCTGCCCTCTTTTTAAAGGGGCTCTTTCTCTCTCTCCTGTTCACAATATGGCTCTGCCAGGGAGCCCTACCTCCCCAGAGTTGCACCCCAGAGCAGAGCTCTGCAACTCGAAGTCCTGCAAGTTATGTAACTGTCCTTCCAACCTATGACTCTGACAACCTGTTTCCACTAACAGCCTCCTGGCCAATGCCTCAAAGCACCCCTGTCCCCAGCCCTCACCTGGAGTCCTTCTCCAACCCAGGCTTCTGCTGACAGTCCACACTGCTGTCTCAGTTCCCCCTACACCACTCACTCCTTCACCTTCCCCCAAGTGTCAGATCTCCTTCCTGGAGGGGCACTTCTCCATCTGCCTCCTGGGTACCTTCTCACCCTCCTCACTCTCTGGGTGGATTCCGTCCACTCCTGAGCACGCTGTCACCATCTGCACATGAAAGGTTCCCCAGTCTTTCCCTGAGCTCCAGGCCTGTGTGCCCCAAATGCCTCCTGGACCCCCGCCCCCACCAGCTGTCCCCTAGCCCCTCCAGGCCGGCATTGCGGCTTCTCCTCCCACATTCTGTTGCCACCATCCTCTGAAGCCAGAAACCTGGGAGTCACCTTGGACCCTCTGGTCTCCTTCACCTGCTACAGCTGATCTGTCAGGAACATATTTTGCCTCCTTAAGGGTCCCCCCTACTGCCTGCCTTCTCCATCCCTGCCACCGGGTCTCAGTTTAAACATCCCCCTCTCTTGCCCAAACTATTTCAACAGCTTCCTCCCTGCTCTTCCTGTCCCATCTCGGCCCTGTGGTTTGTGGTCCACATCGGCTCTGGGAAGGCCTTTCCTAAATTGACTAACTCCTAGGCGTCACGTCCCTGAGACATCCCCGTGGCTGGAAAATGAGCCCACATCGTTCCCATTCAGCTGGGCTCCAGCCTGACCAGCCCAAACCCACGGTGCAGGCAGCCACCCCGTTGTGCCCGGGGCCTGTGCCCACTCCGATGCCTCCTCTCCCTCCCCACATCTTCTCTACTAATCAACTCCTACGTCTCCTAAGGACTCCACACACCTCCCCCTGGAAAGGTGGCACAAGGATTAGGACTGTGACGTCTGCCTGGCGCACAGAGGTGTTTAAGACAATGGAGTTTGGATTGTTACGGGGGAGCCCTGAAGCCCCCAGGGTGACAACAAAGATGATGATGCGACGGCTTTCGTGTTGACCTTTGAGTGAGCTTCACCCTGAGGATGACGTTTGATGCTCAGACCACTCAGACCAGTGAGACGGGAGGGTCATCCCTTCCCCATTCCACTTCGAAGCAAGATCTAGGCTTTCCCCAGCAATCCCTCAACTCTTTCCAAAAGCCCCTTCTTCTGTGATGAGGGGGAGGAAGGATCCTATCTCTCCTTGCTCCCACAGCCACAGACTCCCACCTGCACCCTGGGCCCCCAGAGGTCTGCATTGTCCCGTGTGGGGCCTGGCCCTGCCCCTCGGCCTCCACAAAACACAGTTACAGACTTCTGTGGAAGGGCAGAGGGTACACATGACCGGGGTAGGCGTTCACCCCCTCTTCCACCACAGGACACTTCTCATCACTCTCTTGGTCCTTGGGCTGGAGGCCTGGACCCGGGTGCAGCCCTTCCCCCATACATGGCCCTTTTCTCCCAGGCTCCATGCCTCGTTCAGTGGCTCTGACTCCACACCTGGTGCTGCTTTTCATTGGTTTGCCAATATTTGAATCCAGAAGCACTTAGTTGGCCGGGCTCGGTGGCTCAGCCTGTAATCCCAGCACTTTGGGAGGCCGAGGTGAGTGGATTGCCTGAGCCCGAGGGTTCGGGACCCGCCCGGGCAACTTGGCAAGCCCTCATCTCTACAATAAATAAAAAACTAGCCGGGCATGGTAGCACGCACCTGTAGTTCCGGCTACTTGGAAGGCTGAGGCAGAAGGATCTCTGGAGCCCAGCAGGTCGAGGCTGTGGTGGCCAGAAGCGCACTCTGCACTGGGCGACAGAGTGAGACTCCAACTCAAAAAAAAAAAAAGGACTTAGTTTACTAAAACAAGAAAAACATCGGTAAGTCCCTGTTCTTCCCTTTCTACCCACAAAGGAACTGTTTAAAACCTTGCCACTATTTCCTCTGAATACTTCTACAGTTCTAATTTAAAAGCTTATATTGGCTGGGCTCGGTGGCTCAGCTTGCAATTCCGCGCCTTTGGGAGGCTGAGGTGAGTGGATTGCCTGAGCCCGCGGGTTCGAGACCCGCCTGGGCAGCGAGACCTCATCTCTACAATAAATCAAAAAATCAGCCGGGCGTGGTAGTGCATGCCTGTAATTCCAGCTACTTGGAAGGCTGAGGTGGAAGGATCGCCAGAGCCCAGCAGGTTGAGGCTGCAGTGGCCGGGAGCGGCCACTGCACTCCAGGCTGGGCGACAGAGTGAGACTCCAACTCAAAAAAAAAGCTTATATTGCTATCTTTGATTTATTGATTGATTTTTAGATATTATGTATGGATCTCCTGTGTTGCCTGTGGACACACATATGTAAGTGTGCACACACATGCACACACCCACACACACACTACCTTTCCTTCTCCCTATCCCTTACAAGTACTTATATCATTACTTTTAGTTAAAATAGGAATCCTGTGTACATATTTATGACCATTCATATTATTCATTTAATAGTCATCATGTGTATTATGATTAATTTTTTCCTTTTGAGCAATCTTTGTTTTTCCATGAATTCCCATAACTGCTTTGACTTTTTACTTGCCAGAATGTTCCAAACATATACATTGCTGTTGGAGACCCGCTCCGACTGAGGGTGAGTTAGGACCCACACCGGAGAATCTGGACAGAGAGAAGAGACCACTCAGAGGCAGTTCTTCTGGGAACAGTCTGATCAGGACTGAAGCCAAATTGTATTCGGACTCCTTCCAACTTATATACCATTTTCTATACCCTCCAGCAGTGTGATAATCACTTGCTGGGGGCCTACAAGTTCCGCATATCGCGCTTTACAAACTATGCATCACAAGACCATCACGAGATTTGCAAGTTCCAAGCAAACAATTCGAATTCCATGATGCCTGTCGTGCTTCACAAAACCCACATTAAGGTCACAGGTGCACAATTTCAATACAGATCGTTCAAAGTGTTTTCCATAATGTTCAATAAGTCATTCATATTATACTCTTTGTTCTAAACCCTGATTAATACAAAAAACTTTCTAAGTTAACTCTAGGTTCAATCCAAGTTCATTGACTCCTAATATTTTTTAACGATTAATATTATCAACTTAACACTATACTATAATCTATAAGTTTACTTAAATGACTTAGCTGTTAGTTATACTATTAACCTATTATGATTTAACGTAATGCCTTATAATTCAGTTAAAACTTATTCTTAAACTACCAAACTTTACTATAATTCATATGAGTTTCATATGTCTAAACTTTAATTCTTATATGATCTAGTGATTGGACTTTAATACTATGCTATATCTTATTAAGCTAATACCTCATCATTAATTCTTTTATAAATCTTATAGTAACTATTATATTTGAATAATGTAGCAAAAGGAAACAAAACAGCAAGCATAAATTTACGCAACTATGAGTGTATATGTATATATTTTATCCTAACAAGTCTACTCTAAAAATCAAATAGTAGCTGTCACACTCTTGAACAAGGAAATGCATGGCCGCCATGACGGTGGTTATGGGTTGAAGCAGACAGAGTTTCGGTAATTAACGAAACAAAAGAAAACTAGGGGCAGGGCGATAAAACTATTATGGTAATTTAGTTTCTAATCTTAGCCCTAGGGGAAACTGCTTTCGGAACAAGAGCTGACTAACCAGTCTACCAGGAAATAGAAGTTTAAAAATGTCTTGAGAAAGAAGTACAACTTAGAAGGGACAAGGTCATATAAAATAATTCTGCTGTGCAACTTTCCATCAGGTGTATAGAGATTTACTTATAAGTTTTACTGCCATGTATGCACACTGGTCACTAATCACATGCCAATATTATAGGTATAACTGATATCCTATGTCAGAGGCGATCTTCCAGTGGGCCTTTACAGGCCTCAGCCATGTAACTATAGATGTTGGCTCCCAACACATTGCCAATTCTTTCCAGATGCTTCATCATGTTGCCTGACTTACCATCTACTCTACTTAATGTACTTTTTTCCCCCCAAGTCCTCTGACTGCCACCCCAAGCCCCAGCTGGCTGCCCTCTGGGTCTCCTCATACCTTCCAGAGGCTTCTCCCCATTGTGCTCATTCTCCTGTGTTGTAACCACCATTTCCTGATGCCAGGGCCTCCTTTTTGTTTTATTCCTTCATTTTGCTGGAGCACATCCTCTAACATCTTCCTAAGAATGGATGCATTGGCGGTAAATGCTGAATCCTTGCATGTCTGAAAATGTCTTTCATTTTATCTTCACACTTGTTTGAAGTTAGATGGGTAGAGGTTTATTTGTTGAAAACCACTTTACCTCAGAATATAAAGGCAATTTTACATTGGTTTCTAGCATCCTGTATAGATCTTGAGAAAAAGTACCAGTATCAATCTTATTTTTGTTTCATTGTATTCATGGTTTCTTTCTTCTTTCAATGCTTTGGGACCTCTCTTCATCTCTGGTCTTCTGGGGCTTGAAGTGTGGGGACAGGCGTGGGCGGCTTGGGGGTGGGAGGATGCTCTAACCTTTGGGAATGCTGACTTCCAGCCAACACGCTGCTCTCGGGCCCGTGTCCCATCCCTGCCATTTGCTCTACAGGTCCCTTGGTGTCCTAAGAGTCTCCTCTCTGCCATCTTCAGAGAATAAATCTCCCCAGGAGGCTCAAGGGTCAGCCCTTGGCTGCTCACTCTCAGCTGTCTCCTGCCTTCCTTCTCACCTGCTCCCCTCCTGTCCTGGACCTTGCTGGGTCTCTGGGTGCATGCATCTACCCTCACTGGTATTCCCCTCAGCGTGTGTGGTTCCTCTGTCTTTCCAGATGCATTACTGTTCCTGCAGACAAACCCTGCCTGCCATAGAGTGTTGCACTCTCTCACCAGTTGATGTCCTTGCTATTCTCTTTGGCCTTTTAGGAGTATACTACACACACACACACACACACACACACACACACACATTTTCCCCCCCTCTATGTCAGTAAGTGCTTGGGAGGGAAGAGAGGCCAACGCCCATAATTTTTTCTGAAAAAGTAGTTTACTGCTTTTGTATGTATGTCTTCTATCAGACTTTTCCCAGGAGGTCTCCCCTTTTTAACAAAAACAACAAAAAATTAATCAAGTTGTTTTCTTGAACTTGGAAGTCATCTGCCACCCTTTCCCCCAAGAATGCAGCATAGTGGCATCTTGCTTTTGAAGGTCGGCCGTGTGTATTTTTTCTCTTCTCTGCATTATTTCTCTTACAGATGAGGAAACCGGGGCTTGGTGAGAATGACCTGCCGGCTTTTCTTACATCATGTGGTCAGAAGTGCCAATGTTTCACCTGATGGGAAACCAGACGTGGGAACCATGGGCTGGCCAGAAGCTTTACCTGTGTTCTTGCAGTGTTGCTGGCGGCAACAGCACCTATGTGATTCACAAGGACACTGAGGTTCAGAACTGCCAAGTGCCACACCCACACACCCCTGCAGGGTTAGTTCTATGGAAGGCTCACTACAGCCATTCTACTGCTTCCCTTGCAGACATTTCAAACCTTGTCACATATTCAAAGATGGTTTTCCCTGGACCCCATGGGCATCCAACAAGCTAACCGTAAAACATGCTATAAAAAACACGAAGCAATGAACACATGAGAGAGGGTTTCTCCCGGTTGGAGACTATTATCCTACCTGACCAGTGAGGACCCAGAGGCCCAGAGAGGCTGGATGCCCAGTGCCAGGTCACCCAGCTCCCATCAGCCCAAGGACTCGGAATTCTCAGCACCTGAAACAACACCCTCCATTTTCTAAACTGTCATCTCAAAAGCCAAGCCCATTTGCAAGCCTATTTGGACAAAGGTCTCAGTTTTACATGCAGCCCGTGTCATTTGCTTAGTGTACACTAGGGCAGGATGGGGAGGGCGGGCTCTGAGCTCCATATCCCCATCCCGAGGGTGGGGGGGTCCTTGGGCCAGGGGATCTTTAAGCAAAAATAACTGGGCCAGATGGGTGTCCATGGTGCCATGTGGTGAGGGAGGCTTTCCAAGCCCTGTGGACAAACCTGGGAAAAACGGGTCACATGGGCCCCATGCAGGCTTCAGAATAAAAGCCTCCCAAGAGAGCTGGGCTGGGGGTGGCTGGCAGAGCTACAGGGCAAGGGCCAGGGAAGTTGGGGAGACACAGGAAGGATACAGCACCCAGGGAGACAAAGAGCCTTCCAGGGAGAAGGACTGGGCGGTACCAATCGCTAAAACATTGAGATGCTTCGATAGCAGCCGGTTGCACGCACTGACGCCAGCACTGATGCCATCTCCCTCCCCCGCAGAACCTCCTCACAATCCAGCAACTAAAGGGTTAATGCCTGGCACATCCAGGGGCCTGCAGAACAAGCATTTTGAATATAAGCTCTGGAAAAAAATAAGGGTATGGCCTGACGCCAATGCCACAGTGGCTTCTAGAGCGTTCGCTCGACGCTTTGGCCCATGAAGGCACACACTGACTGAGGTGTGCAGAGCCCCGGATGGTGTCAGGCACCTGTCAGGCCCTGGAGAGTCAGCAGGAGGCAAGTACAGATCATGGCCAGGTATGCTCAGAAGCCCAGGAGTTGGGTTGTTTGGCTGAAAAGGAAGCAGGAGGGGAGAGACAGGAGAGGAGAGGTGGAGAGGCCAGCGAGAGATGGACCGAGGAAGGTCTCTGAACTTTATCCGGCAGGCAGGGGAGGAGCCTGGGGGGATTTGTGTTTAACCAAGAGCTCCGTGGGCACTACTCAGTGGAAGCAGGGTTGCTGCTGGGCAAAACTGGACACTGGTATTGGGTTGAGGGTGTATTCATGGGCAGGGCTGACCGGGCATGAGGAGGGGATGGTAGACATGGACAGCTGGAAGGCTGGATCGCTGATCTCTGGCTGGTTCCACACAACCGCACCACGAACCCAGCAACATCCCACAGTTATCCCCATCTGAGAGACTGGAAGGTGAAGGCTTGCAGAACCTGAGAACTGTGTGCTCAGCACTGCTACTCCAAGGGCTTTACGGATAAAGTTCCCAGTGAGGTACATATCCCTTTGGTTCCCATGTTACAGATGCAGAAACCAAGGCAAAGAGTAGGCAAATGACCACCCAAGGTCACATGACCGGCCCAGGGTCACACCATTTGCAGACTGTGAAGTCAGATGAACACAGTCAATGTGACGAGAGGAGAAAACTCAGAAAGAGACCTATGTCGGCTTTGAAGAAACGTGGATTTATTCTGTGTCTTAGGGGGAGTCTCAGGAACAGTGATAAAAGCGACTAAAAGGAAAAGGCAGTCTCAGTAAAGCACGTCCCAACAATCTGGGCTGCCTTGTGAAGTAATAAGCTTCTGGTCAGTGGGAGTATTCAAGAGTGAGCTGGAACTGTGAGGATGAGGAAGAGGGAGGCTCTGCATCCAGACTGAGTGAATCCGAACCCCAACGTTCAATAGCGTCTGAGTGATTCCTCAGTTTTTTCATCTGTAAAACGGGGCTAAGGATAGTGCCTATCTCATAGGGTGGTTATGTGAGTTAATAAATGGACTCACCACTACCAGCATTCTCATCCCTAAAAGGATCAGAAAGTCAAGCAGACACCCTCGGGGTCGGTGGTAAATAGCACTGGTCTCCGAGCTGGTCAAGGAGGGACCCAGGGAAGCAAACTTCCTCTGGCTTCTCTTGAAGGACAGGCTGCAAGCAGGATCCAAGCACTGGGTGTAAAATCTTTTCTGATCCTTATTATCTTAGTCCCATTTTATGGGTGACAAAACTGAGCCACAGAAAGGCTACATCACTTTCCTGAAGTCACTCAACTGGTAAGTGGCGGCTGGCGAGCTGAGCAAGACTTCCTTAAATTTGTGTCCTTTTTGTGTTAGTTTGCTTCCCAGTTGCTTTTCTTTAGAGTTAGTGAAGTATTTTGGCAGGTTCAGTCTGATTCCAGGATATTGAAGAATAAATCCAGGAAGGAGGTTATGGTCCTTGTTGAGCCAGTACATACAAAGGATAGCAGTGACCTCTCAGCCCTCAAGGCCAGAGTGAAGTACTGGAAGGGGTCAGATTTAGACTCCAGGGAAGGTTCTGTCCAGTGCCCACTGGGATGCTGAACTTCAAACTTCAAGCCCCTCGGGGTAGTAAAGGTAGGAAGCAAAACCCAAGAGAGCGGAGACAGGTGGGTAATTTGTAAAATTCTTTTTATTTCTTCATGGACAAGTCTTATATCTGATGTGAAGTGGTGTTAGCCCAATTAATTCTCTGTCTCTCTCTCTGTCTCTGTCTCTCTCTCTCTCTCTCTCTCTCTCTCCCCGTCTGTCTTTCTCTTTCCCCCAAAGGCTGAGGTCTGATGGATAGTTACTGTCCAAAATCAAACTGACCTTATACATTAGTCAAGGTCCAATAAAAAACCAGAAAGCACACATGCCAGTTACCTTAGTAGAGGGAATTAGCTAGGCAGGTCTTGGAGGACTGAAAAGGCTACAGAGGACAACTGGGATAACTAGAGGGAATAACTTCAGGAAGGAGCATCGCCCCCAGGGCTGTGGGAACACAGGGGAGAGGCGAACAGAGCCCAGAAGTTCAGAGGAGGGGCCCCAAAGAGCTGAGACTTGGAAGGCTGAGCAGAGGGCATGGGCCAGCTGGCCCTGAGATCTTGAGGGAGTATCACGGGGTTGGCTTGGGGGTACTGGAAAAAACTGGAGGCAGCAACCAGATGCTGCTGCTAGGATGAAGGGCCACTGCTGACGGAAGAATGAGGTTGGGGGGATGCTCAGGGGATCCATAGCAGAAGGGAAACCACAAGGTTCTTCCCCTCCCTCCTGGCAGTCTCTCTTTCTCTCTCTCTAGTGCCCACTAGTGGTGGCGTGAAAATGACTTTGCAAAGTCCCGGCCCCAGAACCTGGAGCGAAATACAGAAGGATGAATTGGGGGCTTAAAATGAAGAGGTGGAAGGCAACCAAAGAAATGGGCCACAGGCCTTGCAGCAACTCACAAAGCAGAATTTTAAGAGATACAGACTTTCGGAAATAAGTTCTGATTTATCTAACATTTATTGAGCATCTACTAATTTTGCTGGGAACTGTTAGAAAGGTTGAAACCAGAAAAAAAAAGTCAGAGCTGAATATTCAAAGCTGGCTCTCCTATTGGTTTGTTGGAGATCTCAGATGAGTCACAGCATTGATCTCTATTTCCTCGGTGATAAAATTCAGATGGGGGTGGTGGTAGGCTACTGCATGTGTCATGGCAAAATTAGAAGAATTGAATGAGCTGATGGATGTGAGTGCCTGACACATAGTGGCTTCCATTTGGCCCTTTCCTTTCCCCCTTTCTTTTCATTCTCCTCTTTATCTTGGTCCCTCCTCTGCTCCTGGTCTTTTACTTCTTCCTCCTCCGTCATCACCAGCACCATCACCACCATCACCATCTTGATCATCATTTATTTGGTGCTTCCTACTTAGATGCTGTGGTAAATGCTTTGCATGCATTATTTTATTTATTCCTTACTACAGTCCTAGCAAGTGAGTAATATTATCATCCGTACTTTAGAGATGAAGAGCCAGAGGCTTAGAGAAATGAAATGACTTACCCAAGGTCAGTATAAAATGGAAATTATTACTCTCATTTAAAAAACGAAGGTAGGCCAGGTTCGGTAGCTCAGCCTGTAATCCCAGCACTTTGGGAGGCCAAGGCAAGTGGATTGCCTGAGTCTGTGGGTTTGAGACCTGCCCAGGCAACTTGGAGAGACCTTGTCTCTACAAGAAATCAAAAATTAGCCGGTTGCAGTAGCATGCGCCTGGGGTTCCGGCTACTTGAAAGGCGGATGTGGAAGGATCGCTGGAGCCCAGTAGGTCCACACTGGGGTGGCGATGTGCGTGCCACTGCACTCCAGCCTGGGCGACAGAGTGAGACTCCCACTCAAAACAAAACGAAAGTATTGAGGTGCACAGAAACAAAATGGCTTGCTCAGAGTCGTCACAGAGACTAGCAAGTGACAAAGTCACACTCAGATGCCCTCTTCAGATTGTTCTTGTGCAATCGACTTGCCAAAAGCAGTTGTAGGCCTTTCCACTTTGTTTCATATTACATATTACAGAAGTGTTTTTCTTAAGTCAAAAAGAAAATAGATTAATTCACCCTGACACTTAGGTTATTGCCAGAAAAATTTTTAATGTTTAAACATAAATAATGTTTAAAAATAAATCATGTACGTGGCAAAAAAAAAAAGTCCCTCCACAGTATAGTTTATTGTATGGTCAATCCATACGTGTCTCTTATAGATAAAAATTTAAATTGTTTATAGTTTATTTATGCTACTAGCAAAATACAGGCATACTTTGGAGATGTGGATTTGGTTCCAGACCACCACAATAAAGTGAATATTACAATACAGCAATTTACATGAATTTTTTTCCCAGTACATATAAAAGGTATGTTTATACTATACTGTAGTCTAATAAGTGTGTGATAGCATTATGCCTAAAAAAAAAAAAAATACATGCCTTAATTGTAAAATACTTTACTGCCAAAAAATGTTAACAACCATCTGGACCTTCAGTGGGTTGTTATCTTTTTTGTGGGTAGTGAATCTTGCCTCATTTTTGATGGCTGCTGACTGAGTAGGGTGGTGGTTGCTGAAGGTTGAGGTATCTGTGGAAATGTCTTAAAGTAAGACAACAATGACTTTTGCTGCATCAGTGGGCTCTTTTTAATGAAAGATTTATCTGTAGCATGTGATGCTGTCTAATAGCATTTTACTCACAGAACTTTTTCCAAAGTTGGAGTCCACTCTCTCAAACCCTACCTAAGTTTATGCAATATTCAAATATTTTGTTGTCATTTCAATGATGTTTACAACACCTCCACCAGGAGTAGATTCCACCTCAAGAAAGCATTTTCTGTGCTCATCTTTAGAAAGCAGCTCCTTATCCATTCAAGGTTTGCCATGAAATGTCCACAATTCAGTCACATCTTTCAGGCTCTGCTTTTAATTCTAGTTCTCTTGCTGTTTCTACCACATCTTCAGTTACTTCCTTCACTGAAGTCTTGGACTCCTCAAAGTCATCCATGAGGGTTGGAATCAATTTCTCTCAAACTCCTGTTAATGTTGACATGTTGAACTCCTCCCATGAATCATGAATGGTCTTATTGGCATCTACCATGGTGAGTCCTTTCCAGAAGGTTTTCAACATACTTTCCCCAGATTCATCAGAGGAATCACTGTCACTGGCAGTTAAAGCCTTACAAAATGTGTTTCTTAAAGTAATCAAACTTGACCGGGCTCAGTGGCTCAGCCTGTAATCCTAGCACTTTGGGAGGCCGAGGCAAGTGGATTGCCTGAGCCCGCGGGTTCAAGACCCACCCGGGCAACTTGGCGAGACCCTGTCTCTACAGTAAATCAAAAATTAGCTGGGCGTGGTAGCACGCACCGGTAGTTCCAGCTATTTGAAAGGCTAAGGCAGAAGGATTGCCAGAGTCCAGCAGATTGAGGCTGTGGTGCCCAGGAGCATGCCACTGCACTCCAGTCTGGGTGACAGAGTGAGACTCCAACTCAAAATAATAATAATAATAATAATAATAATAATAATAACAACTTGAAAGACAAAATTACTCATCGATCCGTGGGCTGCAGAATGGCTGCTGTGTTAATCTCTTCGTACATCTCCATCAGAGTTCTTGGGTGACTAGGCGCATTGTCAATGATCAGTAATACTTCAAAAAGAATCTTTTTTTTTTCTAAGCAATAATTCTCAACAGTGGACTTTAAATATTCAGTAAACCATGCTGTAAACAGATGTGCTGTCACCCGACTCTGTTGCTTTGTTTATAGAGCAGAATAGATTTGGCATAATTCTTAAGGGCTTTAACATCTTCAGAATGGTCAACAAACATTGGCTTCAATCTAAAGTCACCAACTACATTAATCCCTAATAAAGGAACCAGTCTGTCTTTTGAAGTATTGAAGCCACGCCTTGACTTCTCCTCTCTAGCTATGAAAGTCCTATATGGCACCTTCTTCCACATCCACATGGAAAACCTGCTGTTCAGTGCAGCCACCTCCATCAGTGATCTTAGACAGATCTCCTGGATAACTTGCTGCAGCTTCTCGACCAGCATTTGCTGCCTCACCTTTTATGTTCTGGAGACGGCTGCTTTCCTTAAACCTCATGAACCAACCTCTGCTTGCTTCCAACCTTTCTTCTGCAGCTTTCTCACCATGCTCAGCCTTCAGAGAATTAAAGAGAGTTGGGATCTTGCTCTGGATTAGGCTTTGGCTTAAAGGAGTGTTGTGGCTGTTTGATCTTCTATCCGGACCACTCAGACTTTCTCCCGGTCGGTAATAAGGCTGGTTCACTTTCTTATCATTTGTGTGTTCACTGAAGTAGCACTTTGAATTTCTTTAAGAACTTTTTCTTTGCAATTCACAACTTGGCTATTTGACACAAAAGACATGGTTTTCAGCCTATCTTGGCCTTTGACATGCCTTCCTCACTAAGCCTAATCATTTCTGACTGTTGACTTACAGGGAGAGATGTGCAATGCTCCCTTTCACTTGAGAACTTAGAGGCCATCGTGGGAGCTATTAACTGGCCTAATTTCATCACTGCTGTGTCTCAAGATATAAGGAGGCCCATGGAGAGGGAGAGAGATGGGAGAATGGCTGTTTGATGGAGCAGTCAGAACACACACAACTTTTATGATTAAATTCTCTGTCTTATATGGTCACAGCTTATGGTGTTCCAAAACAATTACAATAGTAACATCAAAGATCACTGATCACAGATTACCATAGCAGATACAATAGCAATGGAAAAGGTTTGAAATATTTTGAGAATTACTGAAATGTGGCACAGAGAAATAAAGTGAGCTCATGCTATGTAAAAATAGACTTGCTGAACACAGAGTTGCCACAAAACTTCAATTAGTAAAAAACATGGTATCTGTGATGCAGAATAAAACAAAGCACAATAAAAACGAGGTATGCTTGTATTCTGAATGAACATCCCTCAAGGAGAGTATTCATATGCTTATTCATATTATATATGTATATAATACACTAAAAAATAACAGTCTTCATAGGGTTACCACCTAGTGGTGGAATTGCTGGGTCAGAGGGCATGTGCACTTTTAATTTGAATAGAAATCACTAAACTCCCCTCCTAAAAACTGAAATTTACTTTTTCTTGCCTCATTGCCATCACTGAATACGATCATACTTTAAACATTTTTGTCAATCTGACAGGTAATAAAGAATCCAGTGTTGGTTTGTGTTTCCCTGGTGGCAGTTGAAGCTGAGCATGCTTGCATGCATTTATTTGCTGTTTGCGTTTATTTTTCTATTCTCCTCCTGTTCATGCCCTGGGACCCTCTTTTGTATCAAATTGCTCCTCCTTTTCTTATTCATTATGAGCTCTTTGCTAATCAGCAGCATCAGTCCATTCTCGATCATGCGTATGCAAGTATTTTTGTTGCCATTTTGCCATTTACTTTTGACTTGGTCGACTTTTGCCTCACATAATTTTCACGTTTCTTACAGTAACATGTGTCAATCTATTTGTGTGTGGTTTCTGGGCAGCCTCATGGCTTCAGAGCCATCCCTCTCCTTGTCAGCAAGTTGGAGGCATTTCCCTGGGTTGCTCAGTGACGTGGCAGCGACTGGAGGTGTCCCTGTTCTCATCCTCTGCTACCCCCTCGCGGAGATGCTGCCCCTCAGAGGACTCAGCCAACACTGTCCTGGAGCCGCTGCTAGACTTTCACGGCCAATTTTGGGATGCACCCAGCTTTGGTTTTCCCCTGACATCCAGCTCCTTTTAAGGAGCTATGCATCTTATACGTTCCTTAATCCTCCAACTAAATTTACCAGCTGTTGCTTGCAGCCAAGACATCAGCTAAATTAAACTTTGGAGTGGCAAACACGGTGTATCAGATGCACTTTGGTGAGCCGTGGTGGGAGCAGCCACGCCCCGGCTGTCCTGAGGGCTGGGGGTCAAGCCCTCCCTGCCCTCCTGGAATCTCATCATAACAGCATCTCCCTTCACCCAGAAGCACCGTGGTCCTGTTATGTTGAATCACTTCCACCATCACAAAGACTTCTCCATTCATCCGCAAATATTTACTGAGGGCTTAATTTTTACCAGGCATGTTCTGGGGGTGGAGAAACACTGAGGTTTTATTTCTCATGAGGGAGACAAATGATGAACAGATGAATGTGTTATCTACAGTCAAACAGCAGAAGAGTCCTGAAGAAAACAAAGCAGAGACTGAGAAAGAGAAAAGTGCAAGGGAGGGCTGGGTGCCTCTTGAATATGGTGGCCAGGAAGTCCTTGCTGACGAGGCGATGTTTGCACAGAGACCAGGGTAAAATGCTAGAAAGAACCATGTGGGTATCTGGGGAAGAAGGTTCCAGGCATGTCCTGAGACCAGCAAGGCCACAGTACCTACGGTGAAGGAGGAAGGGCTGGGTGGGGGTGGGGTGGGAACCATACCTTGTAGATCGTAAGAAGAGGTTGGCACTATCCTCCATGTGCTATGGGAAGTGCTGGGAAGACTGAGAATTGGGAGAAGAATGATCTGATTTTCATCTTCAGTGGGTTCAGTTTGCACATACCCTCAATGACAGCCCAGACGTAGGAGAAGTAAGACATGGACTGACAGTAAGGGGAGACTGATGGTAGCTATGCATGCAAGCTGTGGTGGTGGCATTTTGGGCCCCTGAGAGCAGCTCTTGGGGATGGTTTGAGTGAGCAGTGTGGGCATGCCTCGTGCCACAGCTGGCTCATGTCGGCCATGTGTGTGAGGCCCTCTCTACTCTGAGTACAGAGTCACCACAAGCCTGCATGCTTCTTATCTGGAGGGAGAAGGCCCTTCCCTCACACCTGGACACTCAGGCCCAGCAAGCTCTTTGCTTAGGTCCAGCTGTGACCCTGCATCCTGGTTCTAGGCCACAGCTGCTTAGCCTGGCCTCTGAGGACCAGCCGGACTGGCAAGGAGTGACCATCCTGTGCAGACACGGCAGACTGGGTCTGGCTGTCAGTGCTAAAGGCTCCAGATTTGCTGGCTGGCACAGCCGGTGCTGAGCCAAACGGTGCAGTCCTGCGCCAGCTCACGAAGAGGCTTGTAGGAGCAACAATTGTCAAGCACCATAAAACACCTGGAGGGCACCAGGGGCTGGACAAATGCCAGCTCCCTCTCCACTCTACAGGCTCAGGCAGAACAACTGCAGTGAGCCATGAATGCCACCCTGGGTGGCATCTGAAACATGAGTGTCAGGGCCAGCTCAGGAGGAGCCTGGGCATGATTTGCTGACTTGACCAAAATTTCACACACACACACACACACACACACACACACGCCGTACGCGCGCGCGCGCACGCACACACACACACACACACACACACACACACACACACACACACAGAGTCTGCCCCATACAAACAGGCTTCATCATTAATTTCTGCAGAGTGAGGACCTACAGGGCCAAATATCACCCTCATGAGTGCATTGTTAAGCCCCAGATTCCACCGTTAAATTCCACTTGGGTCACCAAATTCTGCACATATGCAAACATGACCAGGCCTCTCAACTTGATGTTTATGAAATATACAGAGCAGTAGATGTCGCTAAAAATGCCTCTCTGAGCTGGGCTCGGTGGCTCAGCCTGTAATCCCGCGCCTTTGGGAGGCTGAGGTGAGTGGATTGCCTGAGCCTGCGGGTTCGAGACCCGCCTGGGCAGTGAGACCTCATCTCTACAATAAATCAAAAAATCAGCTGGGTGTGGTAGCACATGCCTGTAATTCCAGCTACTTGGAAGGCTGAGGCGGAAGGATCGCTGGAGCCCAGCAGGTCGAGGCTGCGGTGGCCGGGAGTGGCCACTGCACTCCAGTCTGGGTGACAGAGTGAGACTCCAACTCAAAAAAAAAAAAAATGCCTCTCTGTCATTCCATGCTCTGATAAATTGGAGGTGGAAATTGTGCCCATCGGAGGAAATACTGTCATTGGGGCAATCACCAAACCACCGAAGCTTTATGTGGCAGGTTCCACTGTTGAAGCACCTGCAGATGCCACCTGTGTAAAAGCAGTTTGGTGGTCAGCTCAAACACCAAAGCAACCACGGCTTCTTCTATTGGTTCCTTTAACCCTCCTGCTCAATCTTCCTCCAAGCCAGCTTTAGCTTTCCAGAAAGAAAAGAGCATTCCTCTACTATTTCCACTGCAAGTTCATTCTTTTGTAGCTCCCGGAACGACAGCAAACAGGAGGGCAAAGCCCTGCGGAGCAGGCATGATGGCTCAGCACTTCCCGGGCCTTCTGAATGTATCAAAAGGAAAAGCTCGAGGTTCCAACAGCCCTTGACAGAGGCGCCTGGCACGTCAAAGAAATGTGCGGGAGGCTGGGCAGATTCATTTCCTCCTGGCATAAAATATTCCTTCTGATCACAAAGAAATCTGCTCAGAGGTAACTGCAGCAGACCACAGAACTGCTACTGGAGAGGAGCTAAGTGGCAAATCACGCCTTTGATGGTAACAAAAAAGAGAGAACGCAAGATCACTGGATTCAACTTTGTCCTTTCCTCTCATTCTTCAAAAGCTAAATCCCCAGCACCCTCATCACCTCCACCTGAGAACCATCGGTCTCTCACATCCTAGTACCAACTAGTTGGTTTGTGACCACGCAAGTCAATGGCCAGATGACCCTGGGGAGGGAAGAGGGCACAAAGGTTATGATGAAGACACAGGCTGGAGAAACCCCACCTGGCTTCATGGCACCTCTCTTGGTGTCCGCCATTTTGCATCTGGCAACAGAAGTTCCCCAAGGGTCTCAGAGGCTGCTCCAGTGGGAAGGGTCTGGGAACTGAAGGAAAATAGCACACGGCTGGTCTCTTCTTGGCCGCTTAGGGAGAAGACTGCAGCTAAGGAATCTCATTTGCCTTTTGTCTTACCATGGTGTATTTCTTGAATTTATTTGGCCATGAAATGCTTCTTAATCAAACATCTGCAACAGTATGTTAAAATGGAAGTAGTGTTACTGAAATCTTAGGTGAGGTCCAGGATAAGAGCTACCTACTACAGTAAGTCCCTACATATGAACCTGCAAGCTGCAAACTTTCAAAGATATGAACGTGCATTTTTTTTGTATTAGTTGTGTGAAAAGTATTATAAACCTTTTACAGTACAGTGTTCTATAGTTGATAGTGTTATTTGGATACCTAGGCTATTTGGACTTATGAATATATTGGACTTACAAATGTCCTCTTGAAATGAAATGGGTTCATATGTAGGGGACTTACTGTATTTCCATATGAGATTCCAGACTGGGAACTTTTTTTTTCTTTTTTCTTTTTTTGGAGTCAGAGTCTCTGTCAACCAGGCTGTAGTGCAGTAGCACACTCGCTCTAATTTTTTATTTATTGTAGAGACGAAGTCTCGTCATGTTGTCCAGGCTGGTCTCGAACCCATGGACTCAGGCGATCCTCTTGCCTCCACCTCCCAAAGTGCTGGGATTACAGACGTGAGCCACTGTGCCCAGCCAGAACATTTTTCTTAAAAGTTCAGATAGAGAATAGGTTTTGTGGGCCGTGGCTCATGGGGCCATAGGCTGGAGTTTGCCAACCCCTGTTCTAGACCCCATATGGGTCTTGCAAATGAGAGGGTTAAAAAGCAGTTTGGGCTGGGTGCAGTGGCTTATGCCTATAATCCCAGCACTTTGAGAGGTAAGGTGGGAGGATCACTTAAGGATATAGTAACTGGAGGATACTTTTAGAAGTCCAGGAGTTTGAGACCAGCCTGGACAACACAGCGTGACCTCATCTCTGCAAAAAGAATTTCAAAATTAGCTGGGCATGTGGCATGTGCCTGGAGTTCCAGTTATTCAAGAGTCTGAGGTGGAAGGATTGCCTGAGCCCAGAAGGCCAAGGCTGCAGCGAGCTGCGATCATGCCACTGTACTCCAGCTTGTGTGACAAAGTGAGACCCTGATTCAAAAAAAAAAAAAAAAAAAAGCAATTCTGTGACTCTTGGCTTCTCATGCATGGAAGGTATGAAAGGGTTTAAGTTGGAGAGGCAGAGGAGTTGAAGGTGCAGATTGTTCTTCAGAGAGAGTTTTTGGAGTGCCGTGATCCCCAACCCCAAAGGAAAACTGTTGCGATATAGGTCAGTTTTCTAGTACTGCAGAAAAATCATCTCAAGCCCATTCTTCAATGGCAGACTATTTCTAAGGGTTATTCCAGTTGGGTAGTTGAGTACTTTTCCTGCTGCATATATGTCATCTTGGGTTACTCATGCAGTGCCCTCAGCTGGGATTTTGGCTGCTGCTAGAAGCCCAAGATGGCCTCACCCAGATTCTGGCACATTGGCAGGGGTGGACAGAAACTGGCCAGGCCTGTCTCTCATGCGGGCTGTCATCATTCAGAGGTTTAGCTTAAGCCTCATCATGTGGTAGGTCCCAAGGTAGCAAAGGTGGAAACTGCAAGTCGTCTTGAGGCCTAGGCTCTGAAACTCACACAGTATGGGTCACAAAAAAAGTCAAAGAACATCCCAGAGTCAACAGGAAGGAGAAATCGATTTTGTCTTTTGATGGGAGGGGTAGCATGCACATGCGGGAACGGGAGGAGTTGCCGGTGGCTGTCTTTGCAGGTCATCTCCCCCAGTCTTCCCTCTGGCCGTAAAGGTTTACAATTCTCCAGTAGGCAAAATGCCCTCATTCCCCTCCAAGACTTCTACAAGTATCCTCCAGTCACTGTATGCACTCAGAAGCCAGTAGGCATCTGGTCCAGATGCAGAAGAGGTTCAAGTGCATCTCTTCTCCATCTGGAAACCTAAGAATTAAATGTTAATTTATTTGCATCCCCCCATGCACCCAACATATATTGATGGGATTAGGACATGATAACTGCAATGAATGCTTCCATTAAAGAGAGAGAGAGAGAGAATGGTCCATAGCAATTTGAAATTTAGCTGGGCACATGTCGTCAGTTGATTCAATATTTGCATGGGTTCAAAACCCACTTCTGGCAAAAATTTCTTTACCTTTTCTATTGCTGAATGAATGCTAAGCCCAAAATGTAATGTCTTCAACAACAACAATTAGTTTGCTCATGGTTCCACAATGAGGCGAGACTTGGTAGAGGGACTTGTCTCTGCTCCATATGGTGCTGGCTAAATCAACTCAGCAAGGGCTAGTGGATCCAGATGGCTCCACCGACGTGTCTGAGACCTCGAGAGTGTGACTGGAATGTCTGAGGACCAGGTAGGCCTCTCTCTAGCCTCTTGTTATCTGTCCTTCTCCAGGGTCTCTCTCCCCAAAAGTCTTCCTGTCTCTCCAGCAGCATGACCAGATTTCTCTTCATGGTTGCTGGTTTTCTGCTGCGTTGCATTTGTCAAGCAAGTCAGGAGCAGCTGAGCTTCAATGAGAGAAAAAATAGATGTCATTTCTTGATGACAGAAGATGCAAAGATTGTGTTACTATCATTAACCCATCATCATCTGCCTTCTGGTCAAATATCTGAATTCCTTCCACATGTAAGAAATATTTCCTCCCTCCCAAGGTCTGCGAAGTCTCATCTCATTCAGATGTCAGGCTCGAGGACCAGGATCTCAGCATCCAAGGCCTTTCAAATGCAAGTCCTCTTGATTCAAAGATTTGGGAACCAAAATGACAAGGTTTCTCCCCCTCCACTCCCGCCATCTCCCTCCCCTCACACCCAGCCTACAATGGTGAGACAGGGACAAGATAACCACAGTAGACACTCCCATTCAAAAAGCAGAGGAAGGGAATCACACGGTCAGGTCCACAACAAATCTGGAAATCCAGCTGGGTCCCTGTTACCACTGCCCCTACTCCAGGGCAGGAAACATTATTCCATTAGGAAGCCGATCCTAATCCATTGTTCTTCTAGATCTTGACTCTGGACTCGATTCACTCGCTGAGTCATCTTTCCTTTTCCATATAATGACCAATATTTGCAGCTGAGTAGCTTTCTCAGCTTGCTTCCTAACTACAGCTAGCTGGGACTCCAAAGACCTCTTTACAGCTAGCTGGGACTCCAAAGACCTCTTTACGTTTCCTTGAGTCCAGGCTGATGGTCCTTTCACTAATCACTACCCTTAAACACTTTGTAGGTTTCCCATGAATCTTGTTGGGATTTACGTGTTGGCCCCAAAAGACACACTCATAATTCTCTCCAAGACAGTCTTCTCTTTACTTTGAGTAGGGAAGGCTATGTGGGAAAACTCCCTTAAGAGCTTTTAAACCCTTTTTTTTCCAACTGAGAGGATGTGTGAGAATAACCTTAAGCCTTTTGGAGGTCTTTAAAGGTCTTACAGCCTCGATGTGATCTTTATCCCAAAGCCACATTTTACTAGAAACACCTCCTGAGTTTTATCTTTGCCCTGAGAATATTTCTTTTTCTTATTTTTATTTTTTTTCTTTTAGAGAGACAGTGTCTTGCTCTGTTGCCAAGGCTGGAGTGTAATGGTGCAATCATAACTCACTGCAGCCCCAAACTCCTGGGTTCAAGCAGTCCTTCCACTTCAGCCTCCCAAGCATCTGGGACTATAGGCATGTGCCACCATGCCTGGATAATTTTTAAAATTTTTTGTGGAGACAAGTTCTCACTATGTGGCACAGACTGGTCTTAAACTCCTGGGCTCAAGCGATCCTTCCACCTTGGCTTCCCAAAGTTCTGGGATTACAGACATGAGTCACTGATCCCAGTCTACTTCTTACTTTGAGAATTTTTTTGCTGCCTGAAGAGAATGTCCTGGGTCCTCTGTTTCCCAGAATTCTGCTTGAAAATTGAATAGTTTTTTCCTTTAACTTATTGTTTACAATACCTTATTGTGCATCACTAAAATAAGACATTGTCATTTCCAACATTCTGTTTGATAGAAGGCAAATACAAGAGGTCCCAAATTCACCTGCATTATTGGAGGCAAGTGTTGCTACAAGTTCTTCTACCTCATAAGGGGGTACCCTTTCCCTAGTCTCAACTAGCAACTGTCCCACTGTTTCTGAAGTCTCCATTCTGTACAGTCTCCCCTGGCCTTTCTAGCTCTACCTACCACCAAGTCTCAAGGCCAATATCATGTCCTTGATGTTTTGTGCCTTTAATATCCACTTCTAGGTACCAATTTCTATGCCAGTTTTCTGCTGTTGTGATTAGTGCCTTAAAACAAAAACACTGTGATGTCTCTTGATTCTGTGGATCAACTTGTCTCAACTGGGCAGTTCTTCTGTTCCACATGGGGTCAGTTGAGGTCACTCATGTGGCCCTTTCAGCTGAAAGCTGGAGTGGTTGGAATGGGGGCGTCTGACTGGACCTTTCTCTTTCCATGTGGGGTCTCATCACTCAGTGGTCTACCCTGAGCTTCTGTAACTGGTGACTGAAGCCCCAAAAGAGCAAAGGTGGGCACCGCACAAGGTCTTGGGGGTCCATGCTCCAGAACCTGTGCAATTCACTTTTACCTTTTCCTTTGGTCAAAATAAGTCACAAGGTCATCTCTATCCATCAAAGAGGTGGAAGAACAGACTTCCCCTCTCCTGGAAAATACAGAGATAAGAGAAATGGATGGTGACCATCTTTGCAGATTAATCTAATATGAGGAACTTGGGAAGCTCTGAGCAGACCAATGAGAAAGGCTGACCCAAGTATCCTGGATGTTATGGCCCACTGGATTGATGTCTGATGTATGGAAGTGGCCCGAGGACAGCAGAAAAGAGGACCCTGATTGAGAAGTAACTGTACACTCAGCTACAAAAATCCAGTTCTGTCCAAGGAGCATATTTGATGTAGATGTGATCACACAAGAAAGCAAGCCAGCATGAGGTCAACTTAGACCCTGCCCTTGACAGCTGCCTGCAAGGGCAGGTGATGAGATCTCAGCAGAAAGCTACTGGAGAGGGCTGATGCCCACAGGTAAGGGGAGGAGTCTTAAGAGCCCTTCCTGAGAGGCATCACCCACATGAAGGTGAGGACGCCTGAGCAATGAGGCCTCCACATTACCTTCCTCAGTGGCCTTATTGAAGACTCAGCTTTAAACATCTGCCAAACCCAGAAAGGGCCCACACCCACTCTCAATAGTACCAGTCAAGTAAGAACTTTCCCACACTTTTACTATCAATTCTCAGCAAGCTGAGAGCAGGGAACCAGGAAGAAGTGGGCTACATCCCCCTTTCCCATCAAGGGCTCCCACTTATACCACACTCCAGCTAGAATGGGACAAAGTTTCATCTCTGAACAAAGTTTGGGGGTTTGATGATTAAGCAAGACTAGACATGCTAGCTATCGAGCTGACAGGTACCTGTGGCTACTTGCACAAGCGAGCTTGTTATTACCTCCAGGATCGGGGAAGAGACTAACCCACAAGCATCAGAGTGAGGATAGGAGAGGTATACTTCCTCCTGGTTATACCTGCTTGGTAGATGTGACACTTAATAGCTCTTCCCATTCCAGAGACATCGCTTGGGAAAGACTCAGAAAAAATTAGCAGCAGACTCCAGAGCTGGTTAACACCAGCCAGGCCTGGTTCACATGGTGAGGTGCTTGCTTTTATTTCTGGCTCCCTCTAGAACAGCAGCCCCCAATCTTTTTGGCATCAGGGACCAGTTTTGTGGAAGACAATTTTTCTATGGATAGAAAAGGGGAATCATGTAACCTGAATCTCTTACATACACAGTCTCACAACAGGGTTTGGGCTCCCAGGAGAATCTAATGCCACCTCCATTCTGACAGTAGTTGGAGCTCAGGCAGTAACACAAGCAATGGGGAGCTAGAAATACAGATGAAGCTTCGCTCGCTCACCTGCAACCCACCTCCTGCCATGTGGCATGGTTCCTAATAGGCCATGGACCTGTACTGGTCTACAGCCCAGGGGTTGGGGACCTCTGATCTAGAAGACTCTATCACCACAACCCATGGACATGATACAAGTCCATACATGCCCTTGCTACAACGTGGTGGCTCATAGCACAGGATTCGGAGTAAAAAAAACTTAGGTTCGTATTCTAGTGCTGTGCCAGTTATTATCCTTGGGATCTAGAATAAATCACTTGATTTCACTGTGCTTCAATTTTCTTATCCATGAAATGGGAATAATCACACCCCCCTTGAAGGACTGTTAGGAGGACTAAACTGGGTAAGGGTGCAAAGCATTCAGCTGGTGCAGAGTAAATCCTTGATGCATGTTAGTGTGTCTAGGGCTGTGAAAGGGGGAAAGTGTATTGACTTGGAATCATTGTAGAGACACAAGATATCTCTGGAAAGCAAAGGAAGAAGCTGGCGACATCGGCTGCCCTTGGAGAGGGAACCAAATAACTGGGAATGGGAGGGAGAGAGAGTTTTCACTGTTTAATTATTTTTGTACCTTTTGAATTTTGAAGCATATAAATGTATTAACTATCCCAAACACAAATTTAAACTTAAATATTTTCCAGCATTTTAGGCCAAGAGCAGTGGTTCATGCCTATAATCTCAGTACTTTAAGAGTCCGAGGTGGGAGGATTGCTTGAGCCCAAGAATTTGAGACTAGCTTAGGCAACATCGCGAGTCCCTATCACTACGAAAATAATTTTTAAAATAGCTGGGTGTGGTGGCATGTGCCTGTAATCCCAGGTATTTGGGAGACTGAGGTGAAAGGATCACTTGAGCCCAGGAGTTCAAGGCTGTGGCAAGCCATTGATCATGTCACTGCACTTTAACCTAGGTGACAGAGTGAGACTCTGACCCCCCAAAAAAACTACTCTTTTTGGCTGTTTGGAGCCTATTGAAAACTTTTCCCAATATTTTATTATGAAAATCTCCAAATATACAGAAAAGTTGAAAGAATTTTACACTGAACACCACATATCCACTGCTGAGAAATTACCATGACCATTTCACTGTACTAGCTTTATCTCATATCTCTTAATTTTTTTTTAATAAAATGAATCTCTGAGTCCCAGGCAAATTACATTATGTATTAAAGTCTTAATGTTCTCTTTATAAAATGAGGAGTGTAGATGGAGTATTATCCCTGCTATCCACTCTACCCAAAGCGAATTTGAGTGTCACAGCTGTCGACTGTCTTGCCTATATGTTATAAGCACCTTCTTGGGGTGGTTTCCCAGTTTAAAATAGTCCCTGCTTCTTGAGAACAGCCCCCATCACAAGTGTGTGAGCCCCAGTGGCTCCATGGATGCTATATGGCCTTGCCCCGCTGGGGCAACTAGTCCAGGGGTAGTGGAGTAGATCATCCTGCTGCTCACTGCTATTTCTGAGTCTTCTCTCCTGCCCTTTTGAGGCTAGGTGGGACCATGTGACTTGCTATAGCCAATGAAATATAACTAGAAGTAAGGCGTGTCCCTTTCATGCAAAAGAATTTAAAATCCAATGCAGTGCCATTGCCCTAAACCAGTGAGATGCCATGTTCTAGATGGTGCAGTCATAGGAGAGTGGACCCTCCCTACACCTGGATTGTTGAGTTGTTATGAGGAGGTCAGTTGCCATGGGAAGTTGTCTGGATCCCCAATGGATAGTGTGAATGTGAAATAAGCCTTGTGAGGAGCCCCTGTGACTTGGGGGATTGTTTGTTACTGCAGCACAATGAAGTCCATGCTGACCAATACAGATGAGCACCTGACATGAGCCTGGCCCATCAGATGCTGTTGCCTGCATAGTCCAAACTGGAATTAAGTGAAGCAGTCCTTAGCTGTGACAACACTGTCTACCAGAGATGAGACTTCTCTCTACATAGATGAAGCCAATCAGAGAGAATTTGTGAGAAAAGAAGAGGTGTGTGTGTGTGTGTGTGTGTGTGTGTGTGTGTGTGTGTGTGTGTGTGTATGTGTGTGTGTGTGTGTGTGTGTGTGTGTGTGTGTGTGTGTGTGCGTGCGCGCACATATGTGAGAGAGAGAGAGAGAGAGAGAGAGACAGAAAGACAGAGACAGAGACAGACAGAAGCACATAAGGCCCAGAATCCCTGATTCAAAAGATTCATTCTATCAGGAGAGGAGATTCCCATGGATTTATTAGCAGACCTTTTCCCTTCCAACTTGGGTGGGGGGAGTAATTAGGCTACTTTCCAGCCTCTAGGAGATTAAGAAAATACCTTCAGGCAATCTCTAAGTACACATCAATCACTGGGTGCTTCTGAATGCCTTGTCTCCAGAGAGCTGAGCTTGCCCCATGGGGTGAATCAAACAGGCCCATTTCTGTCGTAAGCAACAGAGAAGCCAAACCAGACTGGTTAAGGAGGAAAGGAGAATTCCTTGGCTCATGGAACTGAAAAGTCCTGAGGCAGATCTGGCTTCATGGACAACCAGACAAGAGATTTTCACAGAAGAAGGCTAGAATCTTAAGGCTCAGAACCTAACCTAATTAAGGGGCCTCACCCTGGTTCTGCTAACCTATTTTTCTGGAAAATTACTATGTGATACCAAACCACGGCAATATGCATTTCTCAAATCCCAGTGGTTACTTCAGCTCTCTTTACCCATGCATCTTCTCCTTACCATTCAAGGCCTAGATCCAAACCTACCTCTGTAGAAGCTTCCCTTACCTACCCCAGTCCCCAAGGTCTCTACTTTTCTCTGAGTCCCCATTGAAATCCTATCTTTTCATGTTTCTAGTCAAATCAGAGGTCCATATAACCTTTGGATTGAATGCCACTTAAAGCAAGTTCAAATAAATATAGAGGTGAAGAACAGACTATGCAAAAAGCACTTGCAAACACTTCCATTCGCTGTTCATCCACCAATTCCTCCATCCATCCATCCACCCATCCATCCTTCCAAACATTCATCTCTCCATCCGTCTCCCCATTCCTCCATCCACACATTCATCCGTCCAAGCATTACTCCATCTATCCTTCCATCCCTCTGTCCATTCATTCTTCCATCCATCCTTTCATTCTTCTGTTCATCCATCCATCCATCCATCCTTCATTCCTTCCATCCATCCTGCCATCCATCCATTTATCCATTGAAACCAACATCGACTGACTGCCTATAATGTGCATGTCCTGTGCTCAATCCTGTGGATACACCAACGTATACGGCACACTTGTTGCCTTCAATGGTCTTGATCTCATTTGAACAAAACCACGTAATCATACCAACAACAGCAATAAGAAAAAGAATCATCGATAGCTAGCATTTTCTTTGTGACGGGAACTGTGTTAAGCAATTTACGTGCACTACCTTTGTGCTAACCACAGCCCCAGGAAGCAATACAGTAGTCAGCGTTTTATGTTTTTATTGCTATTTAACAAACTACACAAAACTTAGTGGCTTAAAACAACAGTCATTTTGTCGTCTCTCCAAATTCTGTAACCTGAACTGGGCTCAACTGGGTGGCTCTTCTGCTCTGGCCTGTGGCCACTTACATGGCTGCAATCAGCTGGTAGGTGGACTGAGGGACAGGCTCTGCTAAGACACTTGAAATCTTGTCTTTCATCTCTTTATGTGATCTCTTGAGCTCTCTCTCGAATATGGTATCTCCACATGGCCTCTCCAGCAGGGCACCTGAACTTACGTGACAGTCAGAGTTCCCAAGAGCACAGAAGCTATCAGGACTTCTTCAGACTTAGGCCCAGAAAAGGCACGGTGTCATTTCATCATTTAAAGTTTGTTGTAAGCCCCTGCCACAGTCAAGAGGAGGTGGCAACACAAAGGTATGAATACTAAAAAAAAATTAGCTCATCAGGAACCATTAGTATAAGAGACTATCACAGCCAAGATTCTTTCTGTTGTAAGTGAAATAAACTTGACTCAAACTAACTAAAGATTGTTTTAAAAGTGGATCGGGGAAGGGAGATTTAGTAGCTTTGTAGCTGGAAGCCCAGGTGTGCACTGTCTTCAGGAATAGCTGGATCAAGGGTCTCATTGATTTCAACGAGGGTTCATCTTTCTTTTCATTTCTCAGACGTATTATCATTGTGTGATTGGTAAGATGACTGCGCACACTTCTAGAACCTCATCCTACCAGTTTCGCAATCCCTGTGTGAAGAGATGATCTCTTCCCATCTTCTTACAGGTAGATCCAGATTTGCTCATTTGGGGTCATGTGCCCATCTTTAAACCAATCACTGTGACCAAGGGGAATGGAGCACTAGTATTGGTCAGGTCTGTGATACCAGTTCATCATTATAGCTCTATTAATGGATTCCTTATTTAAAAGAAGGGAGGGAGGGAGGGAATGAGAAGGGAGGGAAAGAAAGAGAGAAAAAGAAAGAAGAAGGAAGGAAGGAGTGAGAGAAAGACAGAGAGAGGAAACAAAGTCTGCAAAGAGTTAAGGAATGCTGGGCAGACAGATGGTATTAGCATCCTCGTTTTACAGATTAAAAAGAAATACAAAAACCTGACCCTCACACAAAGTAAAAGAAGAGACTTACCCAAGTTCAAGTTTACAAATTTAGAAGATGCTACAGCTAAGACAGGAACCCAAATCTCATAAATGCCAAAGCTCCTGTTCTTAATGGCCAAAGTATACAACAGCACTTGCAAACATACAATGGCAAGGTGATGTGACCCTAGCAATGACAGAGAGTTGGTTACAGTTCAGAGGCAACAGAGCAATGGACAACGGTGAGGTGATGAGTCAGGGAGGACTTCCCAGAGGAGGCTTAGCAGAGCTCTCATGGAGGGTTATTCCAGAACAAGGGAAGAGCATGTTCAAACGTGCCCTAGGAACCTGCACTGTTTTGGAAGAGGAAGAAAAGACGGGGTGAGGGTTTCCAAACTGAGGGGTAAGGACTTCTGGGTCCAAGTAGTTATTGCAGTAAATCTGGTAATTTTTTTCTGAATCTAGTCTGGTCTATAAACAGAAAAATTAAAATACCATGTATAGGCCGGGTGCGGTGGCTCAGCCTGTAATCCCAGCACTTTAGGAAATCGAGGCGAGAGGATTGCCTGAGCCCAGGGGTTTGAGAACAGCCTGGGCTTCTTGGTGAGACCTCATCTCTACCATAAATCACAAAAAGTAGCCAGATGTGGTGGTGTGCATCTGTAATTCCAGCTACTTGGAAGGCTGAGGCAGAAGGATCTCCCAAGCCCAGCAGGTCAAGGCTGCAGTGGCCATGAGCATGCCACTGCACTCCAGCCTGGACGACTCCAACTTAAAAAAAAATACCATGTATAACAATTCATCAAATATATTTAAAAGTATTTCTGAATTCATGTAGCTCTTTGTTGGGAGATATTTTCTTAATCAGAAGATGCTAAAAGGAGAACTATTACCACGCTTGGTTCAGGAACCATTTTGATATTAGAAAGAAGGCTTTATGCTAAAAAAGGACTGAGACGCTGATCTCTAATGCATGTTACAAAAGGGTCATTTCTACACACGAGGCAGGGTGAGCAGCAGAACCCACTCAGGGGCTTCACCACCATCCCAGAGGCAACAAGAGGCTCCTTGAGGCTTGTAAGCAGAGAAACGGTCGGTTCAGAGTGTGTAGAGGGGCTGACTCTGCAGACAGAGGTGCAAACCAGAGGCTGCTGGGGACTCTCAGGAGAGTATAACGAGGACTGTTGATTAAGTTCACGAACTCATCCTAGAAAAAGTGCTACCTACCTCATTGCTGAATATCACTATGGTCACCTTTGAAGTACTCCCCTTGGGAAACTATGCACCGACGCCACACCTAGTCTACCCGTCAAAGCAGTTTTGGAACTCTTTTTCTGGAATGGCCATCAGGGCTGTCATCGTGTTACCCTCGATGCCCTGAATGTCATCAAAATGTGTTCCTTTCAATACGTCCTTTATCTTCGGGTAAAGAAAAAAGTCATTGGGGGCTAGATCAGTTGAGTAGGGGGAGAATGTTCCAATACAGTTATTTGTTTACTGGCTAAAAACTTCCTCACAGACAGTGCTGTGTGAGCTGGTGCATTGTGGTGATGCAAGAGCTCCTTCGGGACCATTTTTGCACACACCTTTCTCATTCCAAGACTTCCAGTTAAGATTTTCCTGTCTCTCTATCAATGTTTATTTGGTCTGCTATGCTTCTGACAGTCAACCGATGATTTTGACACACAATTTAACGAATTTTTGCAATGTTTTTCTTCAGTTCTGCTCATTACTGACCATCCTGACCTCTCTTCATCAGTAACATTTTCTCTTCCCTCAGAAAAGCATTTAATCAATTTGCACACTGCCTTTTTTTTAATGGCATTATCCCCATAAACCTGGACTAACATGTCCCTGGTTTCACTTCCACTCTTGCCAAGTTTAAAAAGAAATTTAATGTTTGTTTGTTGCTCTAATTCAAATTCCAACCTTCTTGCAATGACAGCTCTCTGATGGTCAGTCCAGAAAAAGTGTTCCAAAATTGCTCTGACAGGTGGACTAGGTGCTGGCATCGGTGCATGGCTTCCCAAGGGGAGTACTTAGAAGGTGACTGTAGTGATATTCAGCATGAGGTATGTAGCACTTTTTCTAAGATGAGTTCTCAAACGTAATTGTCAGTCCTGGTGGGAAAAATAGGACTGGCCTGCTGTGTGACTTTAGGCAAGTTAGTCAGCCTCTCTGATACCTTAGTTTCTTCATCTGCAAATGGAGATGATTAGAGAATAAATGAGTTGATAAATGCAAAGTGATGAGAATTGCATCCAGGTCTCATACCATAGAAGAATATTATCACCCTGTTGTGTTTATGTCTATATGAATATTTATTATCAGGGTCCAAGAAGACATGACGGTACCCTGAGCTGTAGGACACAGAGACCTGGTGAAGAAATGCTCGAAGGTATGTGCATATTTATGCACCTCTATGTAGTTATCTGTGTCTACATCTATGCCAAATATCGTACACAAGATCTTTATTGCAAGTAGTTCAAATACTGTTTGAAGGCAGAAATATTCTCTTAGACGCTTTTCTCATGAACTCCTGCTGGGAACCGGCCGATGGCCCCACTGTGAGGAAGGGCTCTGGGGTGGGTCTTATCTAATGCTAAATGCAAACCAGTAGAGGAGCCAAGAAGATGTCGTCCTTCAGTCCAGGAGGTGTGGTTGGCCCGCAGATCTCTGCGAAGACTCAACGGAGAAGGTGAGGATGGTGTCAAGCTTGAATCTCTTGATTTCTCAGAGCTGGAGAGCCGAGGAGGACCAGGAGCAGACCATGCTCTCGAGGGGCGTCTCTGCCCCTTCACCCTTGCCCTCAGCACTCCTCAGGGCTCAGAGGGGTGTGAGAGGTCTTGCCACTGCCATTCCAGCTCACAGCCTCCCTCAGCGGGAAGGGGCACAAGCATGCCTCCCCCATCTTTCAGGCAAGGGGATAGGGCTAGAGAGATATGTAACGGTCCAGGGCGGAGAGGAAAGGGACAGGAAAGTGCTGACTGCGCAAGCGTAAACCAGACCCTGTGCCAGGAACTTAGGGATTTCAGACAGGAATCTGCTGACTCGGAGGTGGTGGTGGATTATGCCCATTGGACAGATGGGGAAACTGAGCTCGGACGGCCAGAGCATTTCCTCGAGTTCAGAGGTAGTCTCGAATTTGCAGTACATTTCCTTCCCTTGCAGTGTATAGAGGGAAAAGAGAAGAGGGAATTCTGGGATTGGCCCATGGCTTTGGCTCAGCTCTACTGAGGTTTCTGTGTCACTTGTTTAATTTCACGCCTGCCCTGGAAGGCGCAGTCTTCAGGGAGCTGCTTGCTCTGGGCTCCTCAGGCCGGAGGGTGGGGCCCCTGCCTAACCCCTTGCTCCAAGGTCACTCGACTATGGGACTGGACTTCCACCTTGGCACTGGAGAATAATCCTGGTCACTCTCCTCACCGCCATCTCCACCTTCTGAAAGTGAGGACCTTGGCCCATGACCTGTAGCCAGACTGAATTCAGTTGGGAGCGTCTGTTTCTCCCCTAGCCTGTATCTGCTTACCCCTTGGCCTGCAACACCAAGGAACAGAACCCTCCTCTCCTGCTTGTCTGCTGCACATTTTAATAACTGGGGTAGCAATCTGAAGGTTTTGTCTGTTTGTTTGTTTTTTGAGTTGGGATCTCGCTCTGTCGCCCAGGCTGGAGTGCAGTGGTATGATCGCAGCTCACCACAGCCTCGACCTCCTGGGCTCAGACGATCCTTCTGCCTCAGCCTCCCAAGTAGCTGGGATTACAGGCACGTCCCACACACCTGGCTTAATTTTTAAAACTTTTTTTGTAGAAATGAGGTCTTGCTATGTCGCCCAGGCTGGCCTTGAACTCCTGGCCTCAAGCAATCCTCCCACCTCAGCCTCCCAAAGTGCTGGGATTACGGGCATGAGCCACCATGCCTGGCAGGAGTCCTTGAAATCTCACTTACTGAAGCATCTGTTCAGAATCCTGCAAAGAGTTGAGTATATTTGTGGGTACGCTGGCACAATGTTCCTATCTAATAAGGCGTGTATATTACCCAAGCAAGGTCATGGTGATCCACCTCATACATCAGCACTTCCTGGCGCTTCCCACGATCCATTCTCTGCATGAGGTTGCTCCATTCGTGTAGTCATTTCACGCTCACAGCACTTGAGGAAAGGACTCTCAGGAGTCCTGATTGACAGAAACAGAGGCTCAGAGAGGTTGCGTATCCTTACAGCCGAGCTTAAACGTCCTTTCCTCTCTACTGAGTGACAGCAGCGGTCACTGCAGACCTCAAACACTCACCCCAGGACTCACCTCCTCACCTTAGCTCCCCTGCCCCAGCCTGGCGCCAGCTGGGATCCCCTAGAGGACACCAGGTTGCCCACGGCCGAGCCATTCTGCTCATTCTATTGCTCATATGGTCGGTGAGATTGCTTGAGAATCTTCAGAAGTGGCCGAAATGATGAGAAAAGCAAAAACAGTACAGTGGCAATAAGAACAAAAGTCAAAAGTCTCTCAGGGATGTGATTATACACCCAGGACTCCTTGGTACAGCCCTGTGAGGAAACTGGTCTCTCTTCATTTTCCAGACGTGAAACTGTTGTCCCTGCAGATAAAGCAACTTGTCCCAAGGTCACAGAGCTAGTGAGCTGACTGAGCCAGCTTCTGAACCCAGGTCAGTGTGGTGCCAAGGTCTACATAAGGCAGTTTCCTTCCCACTCTGCCTCTAAGGGACTCCTAACCCCAACAAGCTCATCGTCAGGCTGGGGAGCAGACAAGTACATGGATCATTGCTCCATAGCCATGACCACGGTACACGCAGGCACACATGAGAATGGAGTTTGATCGGGGAGAAGGAATCAAGAAGGGCTTCGAGGAAGAGTTGATGGCTGGGTTCAGCCAGAGAGGATAAACGGCAGGTGCGGAGAAGGCAGAACAGCCGCCAGAGGTGGCAGCACCGTCACTGCTAGCCGTGACTACGGGCCACTGTTAGCGTGGTCTATGCTACCCTTTAGGACAAACCAAAGGCAATGTCTCCCCTGAGTGTCCCCACATGACTACAGCAGTAAAAGTGACTGTCATCCGATATTTTGTCATCTACAAGATTCACCAAGAACCTTGTGGGAGGAGGGAATGTTTTAAGCCGAGATGAAATTTACCAGACAGAAAATTAACCACTTGAAAGTGAACAATTCAGTGGCATTTAATGCCTTCACGATGTTATGTAACCACCACCTCTAACCAGTTCCAAAGCATTTCGTCACCCCATAATAAAACCCATTAAGCAGTACTCCCTTTTCCTCCCTCCTTCCAGCCCCTGGCAACCGCCAACCCGCTTTCTGTCTCTGGACGGACTCTTCTGGATGTTTCACATAAATGGACTCGTACAATATGTGACCTTTTGCCTCTGGCTTCCTTCGCTGAGTGTAATGTTTTGGAGGTTTCACTTAATATTTTATACCTTTTCTAGCCAAGGAGGAGACAGCAGAGCTCAGACTGTGGTCTAAAGAGGACACAGCATCTCCTGCCCGTGCCTGGGCTCTCTCCCTCCCATCCCCTGCTCGTCCCTCAGACATGTCCAGCCCTCCGTCAAGGGCCTGGAAGTTAGATCCACAGGCCTGGGTATGAGTCCCTCTCCTGCCTTTTTCCTCAGACATCTATGCCCCCTCTGAGCCTCGGGCTTCCCATCTGTCAAATGGGATGGTTGACAAGCCATGTGAGTATACTTAACAGTACTGAACTCTACACTTACAAACGGTTAACGGGGTACATTTTGTGTTATGTGGGGTTTTCTTAGCATAATAAAAAATGCAAATAAAAATTCCCTAAAAATGAGATTATTGAGTCAATTTCTAAGGATGCCCCAATCCGATAGACTCATAAGACCAAGGACTCATGATTGAGACTTAGGGGAAAATAAGTCTAGCCAAGGAGATGAGAGGAAGGAAGCGAGGGAGGGAAGGAGGGTGGATAATAGAGGAGAGAGAGAGGGTGGGGAGAGAGGGAAGAGGAGGATAAGAAGGAGGAGAGGGAAAGGAAAAGGGAGAAGACTGGGGGAGGGGGAGGGGAAAGGCTGCCCTGCGGTCTCAGCTGTCTTCCTCTCTGCCTCAATTGGCCCTTGTGTTCACATCTCGACTTTCGGTCACAGTCCTAATCTCCAACACAAGCTGTGGTGGGTGTGTAGCCCTGAAGCAAGATGGGAGCCCTCGGGGTTTCAAACTGACTCAGCTTCTGCACCTAAAAAAGATTTTTTTCAATAGTTTGACCCAGAATCAGGATGAAAGCAATAAATATTTGATAAGAAAAAAAAAAACTGGTTCCACAATGTCCTTAAAACACATCACTGTGTCACCTGGGGCTTTTGCACTAGGTACCAACATCAGGCTTCGCCCCACTGGCTGAAGGGACGCTGAGCTGTATGGTGACCACACCTTCCAGATTTGCTCAGTTCAGTTTCAAATATCCAGTTTCCCATCCCAGACCCTGCCCCCCCTCCCTTATTGGAACTCGAGCTGCCATTTTGGACCAGGAATTGAACTCCCCGGGGATGTGAGGCCGTAGCTTCCTGGAAGACTAATTACACGCCAGCAGGTGCCTCCTCAGTGCAGGTGGATAAATGGATTCAGACAGAATTATAAGCAGGAATCCAAGATCGTCTTAGAGAACAACCGCTGGACATACAGAGCCAAAAATAAAAACATCAGTTTGATTTATTCTCCTTGGAGTCTGTCCTGGAAAGAAGCTGAACGCCGACACTGGTGCCTCAAACTCCCAACTGAAAAGGCAACTGGAAACAGAGAACACACGGAATAATGGGGGGTTATTATCTAAGCAAATGCGGGGAGCCAGGAGGGGCATGTGGTTGGGGGAAAGAAACCAAGGAGGACTTCTGGTAAGAGGTGACGCCTCCACTAAGACACAAAGTTTGATCAGCAGGTGGATGGTCTGGCAGGAGTGGGGGACAAAAGTCTCCGAAATGAATGACAATAGTGGTTGTACTTGGGTAGCAGTGGGCTACTGGTGACGCCCCTACCTCCGTTTTCTATTTTCCATTGTTTCTTTAAAGATACATGTCCTATTGATAATAAAACTTTTTCTTTGTTTGTTTGTTTTGAGTTGGAGTCTCCCTCGGTTGCCCAGACTGGAGTGCAGTGGCTGCTCCCAGCCACTGCAGCCTCGCCTGCTGGGCTCCAGCGATCCTTCCACCTCAGCCTTCCGAGTAGCCGGAATTACAGGCACGTGCTACCACGCCCGGCTGATTTTTGGATTTATTGTAGAGATGTAGTCACACTGCCCAGGAGGGTCTCGAACCTGCGGGCTCAGGCAATCCACTCACCTCAGCCTCCCAAAGGCACAGGATTACAGGTGAGCCACCGAGCCCGGCTCATTTGTTTTTTTAATTTCTGTTTTGATTTCTGTGTTGACCCATGAGTTGTTCAGCATTGTGCTGTTTAATAATCATGTGTTTGTATGTTTTGGGGTAATTATGTTGGTGACGATATTTATTTTTATCCCACTGTGGTCTGAGAAGGGGCATGATAGTATTTCTATCTTATGGAATTTGTTTATGCTTGATTTATGACTGAACATGTGGCCAGTCTTGGAGTATGTTCCATGTGGGGATGAGTAAAATGTATATTCTGTGGTTGTTGGGTGGAGTGTTCTGTAGGTATCTATTAAGTCCATTTGGTCAAGCTTCAAGCTAAGGTTCCAGATCTCCTTGTTGATGTTTTGCCTCGATGATCTATCTAGAGTTGTTAGTGGGATAGTTAAGTCCCTAGTTATGATAGTGTTAGAGTCTATATCCTTTTTTAGTTTACTTAGTAGTTGCTTTATAAATCCTGGTGCTCCTGTGTTGGGTGCATACATATTTAGGATGGATAGTTCTTGTTGATGGATTGAAGCTTTTTTCATTATTTAGTATCTTTTTAAGTTTTTGATAGCTTGAATGTTGTTTGTCTAATAAAATCATGACTCCTGCCTTCTTTTGTTTTCCATTCACCTGAAAGTTTGTTTCCATCCTTTAACTTTGAGTCTGTAGATGTCCTTTGTAGTGAAATGTGTTTCCTGCAGGCAGCATATTGTTGAGTCATGCTTTTTAATCCAGTTTGCCATTCTGTGTCTTTTCAGTGGTGCATTTAGTTCATTTACATTCAGGCTGACTATTGACATGTGAGCCGGGCTCGGTAACTCAGCCTGTAATCCTGCACTTTGGGAGGCTGAGGTGAGTAGATTGCCTGAGCCCGTGGGTTCGTGACCTATCTGGGCAACTTGGCAAGACCTTATCTCTACAATAAATTAAAAAATTAGCCAGGCGTGGTAGCGCACGCCTATAGTTCCAGCTACTTGGAAAGCTGAGCAGAA
>NW_007246403.1:513080-521955 GCF_000164805.1 Carlito syrichta | reverse complement strand
CCCAGGAGGGTCTCGAACCTGCGGGCTCAGGCAATCCACTCACCTCAGCCTCCCAAAGGCACAGGATTACAGGTTGAGCCACCGAGCCCAGCTGATAATAAAACTTTTAAAAGGAAGGTGAGGTCACTGTTTCAAAGGATTTGGAGAGCTTTTGTGAGAACGTGGACCCTGTCCCCATTGCATGCCTTCAGCAGCCTCTTTCTCGCACTGGGTGTATCTGTCAGCTCGGGCTGCTGTGACAAAGCACCACAGCTGGGGGCCTGGACAGAAGTGCATTTCTCTCCACGCTGGAGGCTGAAGTCTGAGGACTAGGGGAGAGCAGAGCAGTTTTCCTCCGAGGCCTCCCTGCTTAGCTGTCGGTGGCCATCCTCTCCCTGTGTTCTCCCGTGGCCTCCCCCGATATGGCTGTGTCTGACTCACCTTCTGAAAGGACGCCTGTCAGGTTGGAGGAGGGCCATGGTAGCTTCAGTGCCTCTGTCAAGACCCTGACTCCAAATACAGTCACATCGAGGTCCTGAGGGTTGGGGCTGGGACATATGGATTTGGGGAGGAGGTAGCTCATCCCACAGGGGCAAGTCCTCGCTTTCCCTTTTGCTGTGGGAGAGGGCAGAACATTCGTACTTGCCTGGTTTTAACGCAAAGATGCCGAATGGGAGACACACACACGGGCTGTGGGAACACCGGGGAAGGGCCATTTGTAGCCCAGAACCAGAGGAAAGCACAGGATGGAAGCCTCCAAAACCCAGGGAGACTCATTATCCTCCTCCTCAACACACAGACACACACCACAGACACACACAGATACACACTGCACACAGACATGCTGAACACAGACGCTCATACACATATAACACAGACACACCACAAAGAAACAGACACACCACACACGGACATACCACACAGACCACACACCTCCCCCATACCATATACCAACACACCACACAGACACATATGTACACATATATACACCATACACATAGACACAAACAGCATACACAGACACACCTACACACAGACACACCACAAAGAAACACAGACACATGCATACATATATACACCACATACAAACACACGACACACACCATACACACACACACATACACACACCATGCACACATACCACACAGTCATACCACACTGACGCACGCCGCACACACACTCACCCCATCCACACAGACACAAGCACCATATACAGACACAGACACCATATGCACAGATGCATACACACTCACACTATATACACAGACACATACATACACATGCCACACACACAGACACAAACACCACACAAACACAGACACTCCATACCCAGATACAACACACTGACACCATTACACACATGCATACACAGACACACACACATACCATGCACACATACCACACACAGTCATACCACACAGACACACGCCACACACACACTCACACCATCCTCACAGACACAACACACTGACACCATACACACACATGCGTACACAGACACACACACACCATACACACTGTACACACACACCACGCATACATACCACATGCAGTCATACCACACAGACGCACGCCACACACACACTCACACCATCCACACAGACACAAGCACCTCACACAGACACAGACACTCCATACACACAGATACAACACACTGACACCATGCACACACACGCATACACAGACACACACACACCGTACACACTGTACACACACACCATGCATACATACCACATGCAGTCATACCACACAGACACACGCCACACACACACTCACACCATCCACACAGACACAAGCACCACACACAGACACAGACACTCCATACACACAGATACAACACACTGACACCACACACACACACACACACACACACACACACACACACAGACACACACACACCATATACACTGCACACACAGACACACAGAGACACATTCTTTCTGTGGTCATTCTGACTCTGATCGGGAGGTGAGGGGGTGGGAAGGACCAAGGTAGCAGCAGGGGCTTGAGGAAGAGGAGGCAGTGAGCGACGATGTAGCTTTTATCATCTAGAATCATCTATCGATCTGAGCTGGGCCACATGTGATGTCACCAGGCATCTGGGAGCCAGGCATTCTCAAGACCCTTCAGACCAGACTCTCCGGGCCCCGGGCCCACTCCAGCACCACCCATAGAGGGAGACTCCCAGAGCTGCCGGTCACCAGCTCCTACCAGGGCTCCCAAAACCCTCAGCTGTGACCTCGGATGCCCCTTTGTACCTCCAGCCCACACACACCTGGACCCCGCCCTGCCCAGGGTGCCTCTGAGCACCACTAGAATGGGGTGGAGTCTTCCAGGGCAGAACACGAACCCAGGGGACCAAGAGCCCCCGTCACCTCAGCTTCCTTCCCAGGTCCCAGGCCCTTCCAGAGCACACTGTACACAGGCCCCACACCCAGCCCTTCCCATATCCACAGGCAGTTCCTCATTCCCCAGCAAGGACACCGAGTTCTGGTCTTGGAGACCCTTCCTGGTTCTCCAAGTCTCTATCGATCAAGCCCCCTCATTCAGTGGTTGGAGGAGTTCCCAGGCAGGCCCTCCCCATTGTCACCACATCATCATTGTTCGTGTAGGACTCTGGAGCCTCCACGCCCCTTCCTCAGACACAATCTCATTTGACAGCCACAACTTCCTCTTCAGTTCCATTACACAGATGAAGAAACTGAGGCACAACCATGGGCTCAAGGTCACATGGCGAGCAAGTGGCAGAATCAGGGTAGGGACCCAGGGCTGTCTAAGTGTCCCTGCCACCTCTAGGACGGTCTACCCTTGGCCTCTGCTGGGCGGTGAAGCTGGGCTTAAATGTGGGCGAGGGGAGAGAGGGAAAACCAGGCCACAGAGATCTGGCTCTCAGGAATGCGGCTGAGATTCCTTCGAGTGAATACACGTCATCCCACAGGGCTGACCTCATCAGTATCATTAGATCCTGCAGCGTCCACCCAGCCTGCCGGGGCCCTGGACGTGAGGAAATCTGTATCCTGTTCCCGGCCACAGCAGGTGGAAATAGTGTGAACTAACGAAATATCACCAGCGAAGCTAACAGCTGAATGCTGTCTCCTGGCAGGCGGCAGTTAAGAGACTGCTGACCCACACACACTGGCCTCCTTCCCTCCACCAGCTGGGAGGCCAGGGCGGGCTTTGGGGAGAGTGCTGGACACGGGTGAAGGCAGACAGACCGGGCTCTGGCCCCGGGGAGCTGTGTGGCCTTGGGAAATTGACTTGACTTCTCTGAACTTCAGGTTAGCTCCTCTATAAAAAGGCTTCGTCTGTAAAAAGAAGATAATGGGATCCACTTTGGGAACATAGACATTACTAGAACTATATGGACGTGACAAAGGGGACATCCGTGTGGGACTGTGGCATCCACCCAGGTGCCTCATCCCTGTTCAGAGTAAGAGAGCTGAAGCTAGAGGAAAATTCCGCCAGGCATGGCTGCTGCCTCTAAGCAGAGGTCCGAGGGGTGGGAATCCTGAGGTCTTGCGAGAGGCAGGATGGGGCTGAGGGTCTCAAGTCCAGGAAGGGAACTCTGGGCCCCAGAGGGAATCATTCTCTAGAAGACTGAGGCAGACAGTCACCAAAGCCACCAAGGCCTTAAGGACGTGAGCCTCCCCGGTGTCAGGCACACTCGGGAAGCTTCCAGAGATCGCTCACGACTGCTTCATGGGATGTGACTGCTCAGAGCCCCTCTCTGTCCAGAGACAGCTCCCTCCGCGTGCAAGTCCAATGGTGTTGACATTCTACACTCTCCCAGCGTGAAGGATGCTGTGTGACTCAGGCCTGGGCTCCCCTTGTCATCCACAGTTATTGAATTGGGCTGATGTGGGGCCACACAGAGCCAGTCCCAGCCGGGAGACTCAACTCTGGGACTTTTGTTCAAGCTCTTGGGCAGCAGATTCCCGTTCCCTACAGGACTTGGACCTGAAGGTGTACAGCACTGCAGGGACAACTGTCTTGTAACCCTCAGGGGACAGCCGGTTTGAGAAGGTAGCCAGTGTAGCACAAGGGATTGCTGAGAAGGAAGAGAAACAATGTCTTTATGACAGCGTTCGGGTTCTGGATCAAGCCAGGCCTGAAGCTTCTTGGACTTCTCATTTGTGGGAGTCAACGAATCCCCCCAGTCTTTTTTATTTTTATTTTTGAAAGCAGGATTTACTGAGAGGACAGAAAAGCGCCCACAGTGGAAGGGGACCCGAAGGGGTCGCCCCCCACCAGTCCTAAGCCAGCCTAAGTCAGACTTTCTCCTCACTTAAAGGCAAAAAGAAAAAGACCTAACTGATAACCCCCCTGTCTGGCATCAAGACCCTTGCAACATTTACCAAATTAAGAAAGCAAAGGCTGCTTAAATGAGCACAGATTCAAAGTAAAAGGAACTAGCTAATCTGTCAAGATATTCTACACAGGCTTTAGGACACCCTTATCCTGCTTCACGAATTGTAGAGAAATGACGCTTCAGAATCAGAAAGATCTGGGTTTAAATCCAGCTCTCCCATTTGCTTAGTAGCTGTGTGGCTGTAAGTAAGTTACTAAACCTCTCTGAGATTCTATTTCTTCAAACCTTTCAGGGTTGCAATAAGGACGAAATGAGGTCACGTATATGAAGCACTAGATATACAGTAGGTGCTCAATAAATGTACCCCCACAATGTGGTTCAGCCCATTTAGATTTGTTTAATTTAGAGGTACAGGGAGAAGGCTCATGGGGGCAATAAGGAAGGCCATCCTGGCTCCTGAGAGCTCACTCAGGGTGGATGCTGCCCCACTCTTTCATCATTCTTTTCTTTTCTTTCTTTCTTTCTTTCTTTTTTTTTTTTTTTGAGTTAGAGTCTCACTCTGTCACCCAGGCTGGAGTGCAGTGGCCACTCCTGGCCACCACAGCCTCAACCTGCTGGGCTCCAGCGATCCTTCCGCCTCAGCCTTCTAAGTAGCTGGAATTACAGGCATGCGCTACCATGCCTGGCTGATATTTTGATTTATTGTAGAGATGAGGTCTCTCCAAGTTGCCTAGGCTGGTCTCAAACCCATGGGCTCAGGCAATCCTCTCACCTCCACCTCCCAAAGTGCTGGGACTACAGACATGAGCCACTGCACCTGGTTGTTCCATCATTCTTATCCAAGAAGCAAGACAGTATGGTAGAAAGATACAAATGCTTTGGAGTAAAGAAACCTGGGCTGAAATCCTACCTCTGCTCTGTGACCTTAGGCAAGTTGCTCAACCTCTCTGATCCTTGTTCTTTTATCAGTAAAATGCGGGATGTGTTGCCTACCTCTTAAGAAGATATAAGGATGAAAGTGTGATGCTGTGTACACTGTACCCAGCATGATGGTCAACAGAAAAAGGGTGGTTATTTTTCCAGCCATAGCCAGGGATCTTCCTCAAGCATTGAGCCTTGAAACTTAGCTTCAACTCCTCAATCTCTCTGATGACCACCAAAAGCCGCATGTCTAGGCTTGACCTCATTCCACAGTTCAGACCTCCTGGGCGTCTCCACCAGGGTGTCTTCCAAGCCCGGCATGAGCTCTTGGCTCCTCCACCACCCTCTGTGGGGTTTCGGTGAACCACCTTGGCCTTGGTTTCGTGTATAACATGATGTTGGGTGTGGCAGGTGGTCGCTAATCACCATGGAGGCTGTCCCAGCCCTATCATCCTAGGATTCCCAGCGTCAGCGTGTCATCTCCCATGTCACCCACATCATCAGCACTGCTTTGCTCCACTGGACCCAGCTGGAAAACTGAGAGTCGGCTTGAATTTGCCCCATGTGTTTGTGCCACAGCCCCAAGTCTGGAAGTTTCTCTCAGAGATGCTTCCCTTTCTGTGTACCACTCCCTGTTGCCCCCACCATGATCCTTGCCCAGAGCCAAGCACCAGTCCCGGCAGGCCCCTCACAGTCTGGATCTTTCCATCCGTGGAGCCTCCTTCCCCTACAGCCTTTGCGTGGGGTCTGTGCCTCCTCACATCACTGTCAAGAGCTGGACTCCACTGCCCTGGAGGTTCTTTCTAAGGTTAGGGATAAGAAGAGGAATGTCTCTCATGGTGTTCAGATCACACCAACGATAAGATTTGTTGAATTCATGTGTTTTCAAAACACACCCTTAGGTGGTCAGCTCCAGTCGAAGACAATGTCAAAGATCCCGTTGCAAATCATGAAAGCCTTGGACCTCTGCTCCACCAAAGCACACATGCATGTGACACTTTGCGCATGATTTCAAGGGGTCCACGTCCCCCTCTCCCAAGGCCCAAACTATAAAGTACAGTTTACCCCTGATTGAGCTCATTTTACAGATGGGAAGACTGAGACACAGAGAGGAGGGGACTTGTCTGACAGCAAGCAGACATCTCTCTCTGCCAGGCACTGGGTCATCGCATCCAAGTGCCAAGTCCACTCCCAGCCCAGGTCCGTAGCTCTGGGCAGCAGGTCACTTGACATTGAACTCCTTTGTGCTGTTTCCTCATCAGTGCAAGATGGAGGAGGGAGAGGGAAGTGGGGTACCCCCTCATGGCAAGGTAGCAGTGAGAAGTTCACGCAAGCGCAGGAAACTAGTCCAGGCCTGTGCACAGAAGACAATTCTTGCTCTGTGCTTTTCCTGGCCTTTTCTCTTCCTTCCCCTGCAGGATTTGGAGGAAGGAAAAGCTGCTGCCATCTAGAGTGGTCACGGAAGGCTTCGTGGAAGAGGCGAGCCCTGTCAGGGCCTCAATTTTGGGTGGCGGAGAGAGGCAGGGGCCAAGGGTTATTAATAGGCCTGGCCCGATGGGCCCAGGGAGGGTGAATGTGATACAGACACCCAGCACCACGGTTGGGGAGTACCTGACACCGGAAGGGGAGGGGGCCGGGGGCTGCGGGGAGCGCCACCTCCCAAAATAGCCAGCACAGCCGCCTATATAGGTGGCCATCCCACCGCAGGACTCACTTCCCCACAGGACCTCCCACCAGCCCAGCCGTCAGTGCAGGCTCCCACCCAGAGGTGAGTGGCAGCTACTGAGGTTGCAGGTGGCAGGAGCGATGCGGTGGGACCAGGCCAGCTAGGAGGAACGGCCACATTCCCCTTGCCCCAGTGGCCCAGGGGTGGGGTGGGTGCTGAGAGCCGGATGGCTGCAGAGTCCAGGGCTGAGACTGGCATTCTCCACCCAGCCTCCCGGTGTGGCCTGGGGCAGAGTTCTTCCCTGGCTGGGCCTCTGACTCTCCACCTGTAGAGGAAGAGGGTGGAGCCAGACATCTGTGGACTCTGCTGGCACCATCAGAGGGGACCCAGACGGCAGAGGAGGCAGGAGGAGGATGACGGAGGGCTGATGGGCCTACCTGATGGATGACGTTGTCTGATGCTCTGGCCCTGGGGCCACTCAGCCCAGAGAGAGTGTCAGGTGGTTGGGAGAGCTCAGCACCCGGGGAACAGGGAGAGGGGAGAGGGAAGAGAAGTGAGCCCCTGCAGAGGCTCCAGCCCTTGCCACATGGTCAGTGTTGGGGACCCCTGGGAGCCATTGGGTGACTCAGACAAGTGGGGCTTGTTAGAGCGGGGTCCTGGCCCCAGGGAAGATCGCCAGGAGGGTCACCAGGAGGGTCACTGAGCTCCAAGTCAGTAGACCCGGGGGTGGGCCCTGCTCTGTCACTGCCGTGCTGTGTGTCGTTAGGCCACTTGTGGGCTCTCTCCAACCTCAGTTTCCCCACCAGTACAGCATAAGGGTCCTTCAACTGGAGTAATAGATTCTCCAGCTTGCCCCCTGGAATGAGCTGAGCCTGAGAGTCCGAATGAAGGCCTGGGAGCCCAGCATGTCCGAGTTAGCACCCAGCTGGGGACAAGGGACAGAGGTGGTGGCAGGCAGCTGAGGGGTCCCGGGAAGGCCTCGAGCCGAGAGCTATGGGGTCAGGAGCTGCCGCCTCGGCGCCCCAGAAGCCAGCTGGCAGCCACTGCTGAAGGAGCTGACTCACAGGGATGGGACAGCTGGAGCCAGCAGCAGCGTCCTAAGGTTTCCAGGAAGGGCAACCAGCCAGGGCCGAGCTAGGAGACAGTGTTGACAGTGACTGGCAGGGAACTTGAGTGCTGGGCAGCTGCCCTCCCCAGTCCCCACCACAAGGCCCGCCACAGCCCCAGCCCCTGCCCACCTGCCCTAACCAAGTCCCGCGACAAGACACCACTGATACCGACACAACAGACGGAGACAGAAACCCAGAGAAGGTCACAGTCCAAGGTCACACAGGGACTTCGTGCAGCCCAAGATCTAGAATCCAAGCCTCCGGACTCCCTGCCCAGTGCTCACACACTGCACAGGCAGCCAACTGCAGACTAGGGGAACCGTGGGAAAGAATGCCCCATTGCCCAGGGGTGAAGTTCAGACCAACATGTCTGCTTAGCTGTCTGGAAAGTGTGGTCTGAGGTGCCACCCTCTCCCCCACACACTTGAGGCCTCCTGGGAGGATGCTGGAGATTCCAAGTAGCCTCTCCCTCCCCACAAGGTTGATGGGAGCGGGAAGAGTCTGAACCAGGACATCAGGGACCAAGAGACCAGGAAAGCAAGTAGTTAGCAGATCTGTAAGAAAGGTCCTGTGAAAAGTCAAGGTAGCAGGGAAAAAAAGAAAACAAACAAGTGAGGTTTCGGAATGTACATCCCTGGCCGGATAAGGCAGGGGGCACCGGCAGAAGGCCCCAGCAGCTCGTGCCTGGCCCTGGCCCTAACCCGCCACACCCTCCCGGTCCGGTGGATCAGGTTTCGCGACCTCAGCGCTCAGATTTTGCAGCATAAATTTGCATCCAGGACAGACAGGAGCAGAGGCTGAGGTAGGGAGTGGAGAGAGCGTCGGGGCAGGCCCGCAGAGGGGCGCCCGGGCTGGAGGCCGGCCCTGAGGGCTCGGGACCTTGTCCCCAGG